>NC_056749.1:694621371-694818871 GCF_019279795.1 Protopterus annectens
TATCAGTGTGAGAGAAGGAACTCATGTCTTAGGAGCCTAAATTCACTTTAACACTCCCTGATGGAGACTGGACAACCTAATATGACACATGCACACGGATGGTGGGCAGAGACACCTACAGGTTTATATAACGCATGGAAGTGAATGCCAACCATGTCTTATGCCTGCCACATAGCCACCCCTTAAAAGCTCCTGAGTAGTATATAAACTACAGGGCATAATGGAATAACCCCTGTGATGCTGTTTGGAAAATGGCCCACCTTATCTTTTGTTAAATGAGAGTATTGTGGATAGAGGCATAGAGGCACAGCAAGCAATGAAGGGGCAGAAAAATATACAAAGAAAAGTTTACAGGCTAACATGGATTCACACCATATCCAAATGTATTTGCAAAACAAGCACTATGGTAGTAATTGCCCTGAGACAGTACCTTCAGAAGGTGATGACGTTACAACAGGATACGTTGGAATGATGGTAGTAGAAACAGTACAAGCTGATGTCTTTATGGAGTGGATGGTGGAAACTGAGGTGGTGGTGGTAACAGGAGAGGTGCTGATCACTGGATGGGTAGTAGTTACAGTGGTGCTTTTGGCACTGATGTCCACTGGTGGTTCTGAAAAGACATTCAAATGTACTTCAACTATAAAACAAAGGACAACACCTCAGCTAAAGAACATTTCAAAATGCTTATTTATGCAGTATAATCTATGAATCTAATAACCCACTTTCACTTTTTGATGTGACACACTGCAGTTTGTTTAATGCTTCTGTATTCTTCCAAGTCACATTTAATCTATTAATAGAACAGATTTGCTAGAGCCATCTAGCTGCAAAAAAATATAATCTGCATTCCTTCCCAGAAATATGAAGAAAAGGCAATAAACAAGGCAAATACTCTACATTCTGATTATTAGGAACATTAAGGTCATGAAAATAAAATATACTAGGTAGAGTATAAAGAAAAATAAATTGCTTGTTACTGGAGGGGTGACAAGGAGTGGCAATTGCTGGGAGGGAGGACTGGGTCTCTGCCTGTAATCTGACACCCGTGCTGATGGAGACAGTGCTATAATCACCTAGCAGTTCGCTGATGAGCTTGTGGGGCATCAGTAGCTCCACCCAGTCAGGCCATAATGGCATTTGGATAGCATATGTGATGCTACCAGCCGCTCTGCAGTTATACATCCCATCCTGTCAAAGGTCAATGTGGTCTTAGCACTGGGAGTTAGTACCAAGGACACTAAGTTAGGAGCCACTGAGTAACACGAAGCAGCAGAAAGGAAGAAATTTATATAAAAAAAACATGTGATATGAAATAGTCTACAGATACAGATGGTTGTCTATTGATTTTACCACTCTTCACAAACATTCAGCACAAATTTGGTTTGGCTTTGTCTCATTTTTAGGTGATGATTGTGATATAATATTGAAAAGACTGAATTTTGTTTGTGTCATACCTGTTTTTGACTATAAGAAACAATAATTTTGGTAGGTATTAATCATTGCCATGGGTCTCTGGAGCATGTGGTGCAGAGGGATTGGGATTTTTTTAGATGTAGCATTTCTAACAGAGCTGGGTCAGACATGGCTTTGCAAGTCAAGCAGCGATATCCTCTAAGTAGGTGATATGAGACCGAGAATAGCTGGAGTTCTTTTGAGTCTGTTCATATAGGACAGATGTTTAAGGCCTAGGATCTTCTTTGTGAGGTATTTTGTGGCCTCTCCAGTTGTTGCAGGTGTTTAGTGAGGTACATGCCAAATGGGGCATTGTACTCAATGATTGGCCTAATTGGGAAGAGTAGAGGGAGACAATGACCTCTTTCTTCCCAGATGCAAAACCCTTAGTAATGAGATGTGCCACATAGAAGAACTTTATAACCACAGTGGCAATGTGGTGGTCAAAAGAGAGGTTGCTATCAACCTGTATTCCCAAATCTCTTATAATGTCTTCTGTGTTCAGTGGACTACCATCGATGTGGTAATTCATGGGAACTGGGTTTTTTTCCAAAGGGGATGATGACATATATTTGCATTGAGCTTAAGGCCATGGTTCTGACACCAATTGTTGGGCTCAGTGAGGCCTTTCTGTAGGATGTCAACATCACTTGGGGAGTTAATAATAGCTCCCAACTTGCAATTGTCTATGGACTTTGTCAGGCAGAGTCGTTTCTTGCTGACCTGGACTTCAGAGAAGTAGATACTAAACAGGAGAGGATCAAGGACCAACCCTGTGGGACTCCACTCATGACTGGCCGGCAGTCTGACTTGGAGTCAGCTCTTTCACACTGTGAGTTCTGCATGTCAGCCAGTTTGCAACCCACCTAGTGATATAGGGGTTGATACCTAGCTTAGTAAGTTTTTCTATGATTCCTGAGTGGGGAATGCTATCAAAGGCCTTGGCCAGATCAAGGAAGGCTGTATGAACCACCTTGCCTTCATCCACAGCTCTGGTGACTGACTCAAAGAAGTTGACCAAGTTGAGCAGACATGATCTACCCTTCACAAAACCAAACTGTGTGGGATCCAGAATTTAGAGATTCCCTATATCCTTATTAGGTCCATGATGATGTGTACCATAGCTTTGCATATCAGACTCGTCAGGCTAATGGGGCAATAGTTCCCAGGGTCTATAGTTGGTCCTCCTTTGTGGAGAGGGATGACTGTAGCAGTGCATCATTTGGTAGGGACAAAGCCTGAGGTGAAGCTGCGATTGAACAGACCACACAGGTGAGGTGCCAGTTCACTCTATAGTTCATGTAGAACACAACCAGTGATATTGTCAGGTCCCATAGAAGCTGTATTCTTGGCCTTGGACAGTGCTGTTTTAACCTGTACAGCAGTAATACTGGGTGCCTGGCATTCTACTGGTATTGTGACTGGTTCTTTGTGGGAGAGAGTGGGGTAGAGTTAGCACTGAATCTGTTGGCCAGTATATTGGCAACATCTGTTGGCTCAGTATAGGAGGTACCATTATGCAGTAGCTCAGAGCAAATCTGGGCATCCATGGAGAATCTTTACATAAATATAAAAGGCCTTGTGATTGTCTTTACTATCTGCTGCAATTCTCTTTTCATAGCTAGCTTTAGAGGATTTGATGAGGGATCTCAACTTTTTGTTGGGGGTGATAAGGGAGTTTTTTCAGTCTTGGGACTTCACCTTATTCTGCATCAGTTTCCTCCTTCTGTTGTAGAGTCTGTTTATGGCAGGGGACCACCAGATTGTCTTCCTTTTTTTGGAGGAGTGCATCTTGGTCCTGTTGGGTATGGCAGGATATATGCATTTGTGTACATGTTCATACAGTGCATTGGTGTATGAGTTAGCAGTCATGCAACTATTCTCCATTTGCATGGGTGCCGTGAGGTTAGCCACCTCTGTTTTTAGGAGCCTAAAGTTAGCTTTGGAGACGTTCTTCATGGTGGTTACCTTTGTGGGGGGTGGGGTGGGAGGGATGTGGATTTCCAAAGTGATTAGTTTGTGGTCGGATCTAACCAAGGAAGAGTTGACTACTGTTGTAGAGCAGTGGTCACCCATGCTAGTAATGACCAGGTCAGGGATATTGCTACCTCTAGTGGGGGTAAGAATGAGCTGGTGTAGGGCACTGGAATTAATGAATTCCAGGAAACGTTAGGTAAGTGTATTGGTAAATGAGTAGTTTTCGCAGTTAATGGAGGAGTAGTTGAAGGCTCCCAGTATGACAGTGTTAGGCTGGACCCTAATATTCTCCAGGGTGCTTAGGAACATGGAGTGTGAGTCTTGGGACATGGTTGTGGACCTATAGCAGGCTATGACCTGAATCGCTGTCTTACCCAATGTTAGCTGCACCTGAAGTATCTCAGATGCATTATGTTGGGCTACCAGTCTGGAGGTGTGTGCATTCTTTTTTGAATATGGAAACACCACCACCTTTGGAGCTTTGGTCCAAGTTCTGGTGCCAAAAGGTGTAGATTGAGTTACAGCCTGGTAGTGCCGGGGTGCTTTCTGATGTCTTGAACAAGGTCTCTGTTATGGCACAAATGTCAGTGTTCTCCATTTTAAGGAGTGCTTTGAGTGAGTGCATTTTGAGATTTAGACTTCTAGCATTGAGCAGCGTGACCCTCAGATTGCATTTGTTTGTAGCTCTTACAGTGGTAATTTGGTCTTTGGAACACCTCCTAAAAAGGCACTATAGGGATGGCAAGAGCCTTGGCCAGTATCCAGAAGCCCAGGGGTGACAGATGCAGGCCATCTCTGGCAAAGCATCGAGGTCTGTCAGTCATGTTATCCCAGGGAGACAGATACTG
Source organism: Protopterus annectens (assembly GCF_019279795.1). Lineage (NCBI taxonomy): Eukaryota > Metazoa > Chordata > Ceratodontiformes > Protopteridae > Protopterus > Protopterus annectens. The sequence goes on from NC_056749.1 coordinate 694,625,652, forward strand.
GTTCCCCTTAGAATGACACCAGAAACTTAGCCAGTTCTTGAAATCAATCATTTTCTGCTTGTACTGTGGTATCATTCTGGGTGATGGCAGGATGCTGCTCAGGGCCAGGGTCATACCTGCCTGGGCTACATAATCCGAGAGCTCCTCCATGTCTCTCTTCATGTCATCCAGGTAGGTACATCTCAGGTCATTCACACCCACATGTACAATGACAATGTCATATTTGTACCTGTTGTTGAGAGACCTGAGTGCGTGTGTTATTTGGCGGATCCTGGCACCTGATAGTTATTCTCCATATTCAGCCTAGTGAGTAGGACATCAGTGTGCCTCACTATCGAGTCACCTTTGGCTAGTGTGTTGAGCATGCTGTTTTGCCTTAGGGGCTTTGGTTGAGTGGCAGTCTGTTTAGGAGAGTTATATGTCTTGTGATTAATGTTGTGCTGTGGTGGTCGAGTGGGTTTCTGCCTTGGAGGTCTCTGCTGTTTAGGTAGATTTTTATTGAGAGCCACCGCGAAGGTGGGTGTGTGGTTTGTGTTTTTATGTGAAGGCAGTGCTGGTGTGTGTTCTGGAGGGCTGTGTTTTCCATGTGGTGTGGTCCAAGTATTGGCCTTCTCCTCTTGACCAGCTATTCTGGTCTTGGCTGGAGAGTGCGTGGCTTCCGATTTGGATATATGTGCATCTCTCGCAAGTCTGAATGTTGGGAGGTAAGAGGACAGGGTTGTCAGTGTACATGAGGCATTTGCTACATTGCCTCAGGATGCCCAAGTTCACCACGTTAATAAAAGAAAGCACAGGAAACTGACCTTTAGACATGCCTGGAAGTGTGGGCATTAATAAGTACTGGAGCTGTTTCCTTGTAGAACATTTAGTGCCGGCAGCATTTTTGTGTGCTGCAATAATTGCTACAGGAAGTCTGGTAAAGTGCTAGACTAAGCTAGTAAAAGTGCAGGAAAGGAGAGAACTAGCAGATCTTTTCACTTTTTAAAAGAGCTTGGACAGAAAACTTAACGTCATGAACCTTTATAGTATTTTCTGAATAAGCATCTCTCTCTTTTTTTTTTTTTTTCACAAGGCAATAATATTAAGGATTATAGTCTCATAGAAAATGTATACAATATTTAGATTGGATTTATTTATTTCCAGTTGGATTAACTGCACATCACTTGGATACTTTTCCCTGTTATGCATATTGTAGCTGCAAGAATATTATCAAAATAAATACATTTCATTAAGGTAGATAGCAAACAATTATACTTTTATGCATCTAAATATGTGGTTTATGCTTTATTAAACAGTGGACAGTTTTATTCAAAAACCTGCATGCTGATTGGATAGAACATTCATGCCGTTTTATGAAACCAAGGCATTGACCAACTATATACATTGCAATACATGCACTTTCAAGGCAAAAATGGGTAAATCTCACCTAACTTCCAGTAGTCTAACAACAGATCAGAGAGAGGCAAATGTAGAAAGAAGCTTAGAGTCATATCCATCAGGTTTTATCTCCTGGGAGGTGAATTTTGCAACCTCTTAATACAGCTCATAAGACAGTATGTAAGCAAATGAACATTACAGCGTGCAGTGCACAGTTTAAATACTTATGAAACAAAATATTAAAGTCCATCCTCCAGAGAACAGGGTAAACAACCCGCTATTCTCAGAGAAGTTGCAGAACTAATACAAGTTCACAACAACCCATTATGGGAATAAAAGAATTGTGCCAGTGTCCAAGTGTCATGAAAATGTATCTTATCATGAGATGATGAAAGTCAGGTTGGTACCAGATCTAGGTTAGAGTTCACACACACGGAGGCATTTTGTAGATACTTAGGACCAGGTGATTCTATGAGGAACCACAAGTGGATCTGACACTTTTGGTTTGGGTGGCTGACCAATCCATAGAAGTATATGCACACAGTATACTTTTATCTCACAGAAAAGCTGGATCTTCAATCTGTTCAAATTGTTGAGGACCTTCTGGTCACATGACTCAGATGAACAAGGTAAGGAGTAGAAGCTTTTAGCCCCTTGTCACATACTTGTATACAGCTTTTATCAGTGGGAGCCAGACTTTCCATTTCTCAACTACTTGTTTTGAGAAGTCATTCTCAAATCATATTTTGCACCTCAGATATTGTACATTTTTGTGTTCCCAGGCTGCATGTAGGATATTTACTTTTCGTCGAAAAGGCAAAAAAAAAAGCATTATTTCAGGACTTGGAGGGATGCCCTCAGATGGCACAAGTGCTAACAATCTGTGTGCCCACTCTAATCTGTTAGAAGCCTCTCTAGACCCAAACTGGAAGGAAGACAAGACTGTAAAAGTCTCAACCTGTCTTTTTGTTCACCCCGCTCTTGGAAACCCAAGATGTGGATGTTATTGCACCTGCCTCTATTCTGTTGGTCATCTGTTTTATCATTGAGCAGTTGCATAAAAGATACTATAAATGAGATTTGATGTTCCACTTCTTCCTCATGTAGGCCGAGATCATTAGTAGTAGATTCCAACACCTTGTTAATAACAATTTGTGACTCCAGAGACCATTTCTGTAATCTCTTGTACTTGTGACTGGAGTGAGGTTTGAAAAGAATCCATTGAGAGTGTCAGTTCCTATACAGAGCTAACTAACTGCAAGAAGTGTGGTCTGTCTGCTGGAAGCTTGGTGGATTTTTGAGCTTGCTTCCCTCTCTATGCCTGACTGATGTGTCATGTGGAGTTTATCAGAGGACATGGAACCAACAAATTTCTAGATTAACTTTCAAGTACAGTGGGGCTCTTCAGTGGCATAAATGAAGGCTGGCAACTATTTATACAATGATAAATGAGGATATTGAAATAGATTGCTATTTATATTAAATGCACTATTAAACAGATTGCATTTCTGGAAGCTTACAAAGTTCACGTATACATGTCAATGCACTGAACCAAATGTAAGAGGTCTGGATGGTTAATGGCACAGAATAGAAGACACAAGTTTGCACACTAGAGTCTATAACAGATTAGAATCTGCAAGATATTAGTCTATAAGAGATTAAGTATAGGTAGCAGGACATCAGCCTCTCTTGGTATCTAAATGGTCATTGACCAGTAAGCTTTTTTATTGGGAACCTCTGAGGCCTTTCTAGCTGGGTGATACAGCTGGATAGGTACCCACTGTAGGAGCATTCTCTTGTATGTCTGATCTAATCAGAGCTGAGTACAGTGGGAGGATGACTTCTTTTGACATGGATGAGATGCCTTTAGATATAAATTGTGCAATTTAGAAGGATTTCCTGGGTACTGATACTACATGTGGTAGAAGAAGAGGGAGCTGTAAACCAAGGTGTCAGAATCTCTGACTATGCTGTTGGATACTGGCTATATTGCATATCATGGACAACAGTTATATTGCACTTTTTGCATTTATTTTTAGCCTTGTTTTAGTACACCATTGTTTTGCAAGGATTAGTTCTTGCTGTAGGGATTCTATATCAGGGGTAACTGGTTAACAGCACCCAGCTTAAAGTCACTGGCAAACTTTGGGGCAATTTGGAGGTCAACGATATATGCTGAAAGGGAGGGTTCCTAGTACTGACCCCTGAGATACAACACTAGTCACATTCTTACCTACCTTAGCTAATTGTTTCCAACTTTTATACTGTTTGCTACCCATCTTATGCATATGGAGCTATATTTAACTCTCATCTTATTTACAATACCTGAATGTGGAATGGAGTCAAATTATTTGGCCAAATCCAGATAGGTTATATGAACCAAATTGCCACTATCCATTGCCTCCGTGACCTTTTTGAAGAAGTTGATTAAATTAAGTAAAATGGCCTCCTGTTGACAAAACTAAACTGTTGAAGGTCAAGCTGTATGACGTCTTTGATACTGCAATTAATGAACTCCGATACAATACGTCCCTTGGGTTTGGAAATTGGACTATTTAGGCTTCCCAAGGTCTACGGTAAGAACCCCCTTATGGAGAGGATTCGCAAGAGCCATTATTCTTACTTCAGGGACATTCCCTGTGGCTATACTTAATTAAAACAGTTTAGGAAGAGTTGCATAAGGGCATATTTAATGGCATTTATTAGGCATCCAGGTAAAATGTATAGTCCCATGAAAGCATTATTTTCAATTTATGAGAACATAGGATATTTTCCCTTAATGATGTTGGGGTGGCATAAAATTAATCTGCAAGTATATTAGCTTTGTTTCATTTCTTTCGGTATAATTCCTTAGGTCCCCTCCCCTCAAACTAGGTTTATTAATATATAAAACTAAAAACTTAAAAGTATGTGAATCGTTGGTTTCTAAAACATGTTTAGACAAAGCATTGGTGTTTGACTAAATACGGATCTGATATAAGTGCTCCCTCACCCTGTCCTTAAGCCTTCTATCGGTTTTACCGACATAGATCCGTATTCCGAAATGAAACTAACTGGATTATCAGACTGCAAGCACATATTCTCCCTGGTCTTAATGATAATGTCCCTTTAAGACCAGCTCTTAAAAACAGAAGGTTTCATTTTAAATAGTTTTTAAACATTTTTTTATTTTTTATAATAAATTGTTTTATTGGTGAATTAATTAAAGATATTATTTATATAATATCTTTAGGATGCTTAAGTGATGTCTATTTTTATGCAGTAATAATGTTTTAAATATTTTGCCTTTACTACTTGTAAAGGTATTGTAATGCTATTTGATTGTTCACTTTAAATGTATATGCTTTAATTATGATGTCATCATTAGGCTTAATTAGTAATTGAAGGTATACTTGAAGGTATATAAGGTGCGTCTTGAACTGCTTTATACTCTTATGGTTTGAAGAAGCCACTATGGCGAAAGCGCTTACCAGATATCTGCTAATAAAAGATTTGGTTTTAAAGAAGTTAACCGCATTTTGCTTCATTGGATTGGATTATTCTTATATTCCTGGTCTGAAGAGACTTGTCGTATGCTGTTTGGTGTGATTTATATGACTTTGGTCTGAAGAGACTCATTATATGCTGCTTGCTATTTTCTGCATGGTTTTGCGCCTGATCAGTTTCCTTTATTTTTTATGATATTATATTAGCTTTGTCTTTAGGGTCAGAGTGGCTGATACCATTTTAGATTAGTCCATAATGTTCCTGAGTGTTGTTTCTTAATTCGTCAATGTGTTACTCTACTTTGAAGCCATGGCCACTAGCAGTAAGGAACCTTCTAGTAACGTTGATTTTGAAGCTTTAAATGCCGCGTTCTCAACACTGGAGACGAATTTATTAAAACTGAAAAGATGCCAGACTCAACGCTTTCATTTTGAAGCATGCATTAAGAAAAGGATAATTCCCAGAGGACTCAGAATCTTAAAGATGCTGACAACAGGAAACAGTTACCCTAAGTTGTTGTATCGCTGGCAACAGCTTAACACTGAGGTGAGCATTAGTTACATGACTCTTCTCTGAGTTTTTTGCACCAGAAGAAAGTAGACTACAAGAACTCATTAAAAAGCAACAGATTGACTTCTATCAAAACTTTAATGATACTGTTGTTGAGCCATTTTTGATCGATTGGTAGATAATGTTTCTCTGTTCGAAAAGCGATTTATTAGAACAGAAGAAACATAAGCTCCAAAGAGATGTATACGATTTTTCACATGGCCAAGTCTTTACTTGGCCTAGGTATTGTAATACTAACAGGCAGAATAATAATACCAACAATAACAGTTTGTTATATGCATTGGGTTCAAATGCTACAAGTGTTACCACTATTAATAGTAGTAAAAACTCTTTAGATAGTATAAATGCTATTAAAGTCCATGATGTTGTTAATAATAGGAATGTGGAATTAAATGTTGATACTAATAGTACTGTGAATTCTGTAGTAGAAGAAAATCTGAACTTAGAATCTAATCAGTGGCGGCTGGTGACTTCAAATCAAAGGGGGGCTGCAGGAGATAGCCGAATGGGTGGGGTCAATGGGAAGGGGTGCGGATAACTAGAAAGGGGAGGGGCTATGCTCAAAAACCACAAAAACTAAACATTAATTAAATATGCTGCCCAACCCTCATTATGAGAGTCCAATCAAGACAAATGAAGTGTAAAAGAATAAAAGTATTTCAATGCATTGGCTGCTTGACAGCTTACTTAATATCTAGATGGAAACAAAAAGGTTGTGAGGCATGAAAAAAATAAATTACTTTTTAAATACATTACTGGAATGCCAGTCAGAATCAAGTATAAGAAAAACATGCAGCACTCAGTTCAAACCGCTTCTCCTTGCACTGCATTATAATTTATATTCAGCTTTATTAAAGTACCAAGTAACATGCTGAAAGTAGCAATCTCTGTGATACCCCCACTTGTCAAAATGTTTATCCAAAAAAGACCTGCTGCCTGACAACTATCTACTTGTTTCATGGGGAAAACATGATCAAAGTAAAAAATGAAAAGCAAACAAGCTCAAGATACATTGCTTAAAGGATTACTGTACAGGTTATGGACCACACATGAATGGCATTCTGTTTAGTTTATGGGTAAAGCCCTCAGAGATCACTGGAAGTCTCCAACAAGTGTAATGAGCTTCTTAAAATAATGTAATCCTGTCCTTTATTACAAATACTGTCATATGCATTTCAATACCCAATGCTTATACATTATCTAGTTAAGTATTCTCTGCATGGCAACAACAGAAAGGCTTCAATGTTGGCAATTCTTTAACAGTATGCTTATTAAAGCTTACTTGCATGTTATGTTCTCAGACAAGCTTACCTGATGGTCATTAAAGCATTGCTACTTAAAACACAGAGCAACAGGCACTTTGAGTAATAACCATAAATCAACTGTACAAAAATATGACAGAAACCAGACCATTCTGCAAAATCAAGAACAGATGAAAAGCCACTGTAGTACTTGTGTCTACCTTGGATGGGGGATACCCTGCACAACTGCTCCTTGCCTTGCTTGGACACATCCAGAGTCACTACATGGGGGAGTAGGGTGCAACAAGTATGTCACAATTTGAAATGTCTCTGGCTGTCTGATGGCCCCGACACATTTGTCATACCTCACCACCAGAGCAAAGCCATACATAGAAGTGGGACAAAGGCCCAAAAATAAGGACAATTTTTAAATATTGCTCTTATAAACTTAGAAAGATAACAGAATAGTAGGTCTTGTATTAGTACAAGTTTTGTGAAGGATATGAAATCTGAAACTCAAATGTCTGTCATTACTTTCTAACTTCAGTCTTTAATGATTTACCACTAATTTGCCAAAAACACAATTTTGTGAAAAATGGACCAAAAATGTGATGCAAAAATATAAAATAGCCACACAATACAGCTGGGAACCTGTCAAAGAAGGGACATTTTTTAATAATAGTACTGCTAACTTGAGCAGCTGACAAAATAAAAGAATCTACATGCATTTCTGAAATAAAAGTAATCTATAACTCTGATTATTACAGTTATTTCTAAATTGTAACCCCTCCATGTTTTCTTCCAAAATTGCTATTTTGCGGAGGGATTATTAGGGGAAGAGCAACATTTTGAGCCAAATTCGGGGACAGTTGAGACGTTTTGGCTATGCCTAATTCTATAAAGCAATTTATTTGTATGTACCTCTCAACCTGTTAATGCAATAAATCTGGACAAGGCCAAATATATTGGGGGAACATAAACAGTACTAAAAATTGCTCTTGTATAAACTGAGACAGTTGATAGAACAGGTCTTACTTCAGCATGCATCTTTCTGAAGGTTATGAAGTCTGAAACTCAGTGTCATTAGTGACGTAATTCCTAAATGATTTTCCAGAAAACCACAAATATTATGAGGAACAAACCAAAATATAAAGCAAAAATCTATTCATTCTGTGAAAATCTGAACAGTTGGGAGGTATAGTTCAGCTGGGGCTGTCTGAGTTTGCTGCCCTTCCCCCTCACAAAATCATGGTCGAATGGAGCCCCCCCCCCCCCTGCAGCCATTCCAATGATCCATTACTTGGCTATATCACTCCATTTACCATAAACACTAATGTGCATACTGCTTTACTTCTATGATGATCTGGATTTCGTTTGAAAGTTTTATTTTGCATTTTACAGCACAAACACTAAGATATCTGCTAAACAAAGCAACGCAGTCTCACAATGAAAACAGGCTTAGCATTAAAAACTTCTCTGCCCTTGAAACGCAAATTCAATGAAACAGCATTGAAACCCACATTCAAAGAAAATACATTTTGCCAATGGCAGATAAAGATTAACTTTGGGCTGTTTTCAAATCCTATGCCCCTTGCACATGAAACATACATGTGCTCTTTGATACACCTTCCTGATTCTACTAAATTATATTCATTGTACAATACAGTACAGTTGTTAGACGGCATTTTAAATTTATTGTTTTGAACATTTTTCCAGTAAACAATGAAACAAAATGCATGCACCAATGACAAAACTACCCAATTCAGAACATTTCCATCATAAAAGTCTACTCAACCTTCTACAGTCCACCAGTATCAGTAAATATGCACAATCTCTGAAGTAGTAAAAGTCATCTAAATAATTCCACATTAAAGAAATCTGTAACAATGAAGAGGTTGTTGCTAGCAAACAACTTTATATGTCACTGTTTATTCATCTACAAATAAAGTGCCTGTTGCCCTTGAGGAATAAATTGCCTATGTTGCATGCATTAAAAAAATAAAAATAAGCTAGTAATATCGCAATAGGGACTCTATGGCAAACAGATAACAGGTTCATAGTTACTACTCTAGGCATCTTTGCCGAAAAGACTGCAACATCCACCCACTTTACAACACAGTACAGTATCAGCAATGCATCTATCTACTGTGGGAGTAGAACCCACAGCCTTCTGCATCAAAAGCAAGTACACTACCTGTTGTGCTATTAATGCAAGCAGACTCAGAATAAGCAGCACTAAAGTTTTGTTCCCCTGCAGCTCTCAGCTCCTTGTAAAATCTACTCAACACACAGTTGTATCTCTGAACTTTGCAGCACAAGAAATCTGGAAAAAGCCAAAATTTAGTTGGGGGGGGGCAACCAGGGACACATTTTAAACATTGTTTGTATAATGTTGGAAAGTTGCTAGAATAAAATGCTGTGTTACCACCATACACTTCACTGCCACGTCTTATAACCCAGGGGACCCTGTGCAAAACAGTCAGAGAAACATACCACTATGCCAAATCAGCTGTTTTGTAAAAGAAAGGAAGATAAACTTAAATGGGTACCATTTAGTGAATTCAGTTCTCAGCATAGCTGTCAACCTCTTGGCACAAAACACCTGAACAAAGCCAATAATGGGGGGGGGAATGCAGCCCCCAAACATTCAGTGAATTCAGTTCTCACTATAGCTCTCAACCTCTTAGCAAAAAACATGTGGACAAAGCCAGTAATGGGGAGGGAATACAGCCCCCAAACATTCAATGAATACAGTTCTCACCATAGATAACTCTCAACCTTAGCACAAATTCCTGGACAAAGCCAATAATGGGGAAATACAGTCCCAAAAATAGGGACAAATTTCAAATATCCATGTTATAAACTTAGACAACTGCTAGAACAATTTTGTGTTACCATGTGCTTTCTGAAAAATATGAAGTCTGAAATTCAAATGCCTATTTTTTAAACTTTTAACCAAGAAACTAGTCTGACTTGGAACAAAAGACAATTTTCAGCAGAGTAGAGAGAAATGCCAATTACATCTTTGCAAGTAAAGAGAACATGCAGACACCACACAAAAGGCACCCCAGCCAAGAATCAAACCAGAGAACCTGTAGCTGTTAGGCAACAATGCTACCAGTGCACCACTACACTACAGACTTTGCAAGGAAAAATGTAGATACAGAAACCACAGATTTTATGAGGAACAGAACAAATATGAGGCAAAACTCTGCAAGTTTTTTTTTTAGAAATGGTGGTGGATAGGGCATTCAGGTCCTTGCCACCTGCATCCAAGGTACAGGGTTCAAGCCTGAGTCTCTATCCACCACCATTTGTTCATTCTAGCCACCATTATATAGTAACTGGGGTATTTTACACACACACACACCCGAGCCAGTGACCAAAACCTACTACACCTACCTCCTGAATGAGCCCGTGAGAGCAGCTCACCTCTCTTAGTCCTGATTGGATCTGCCTGCAACCGAAGCAGTCCGGACCTCCTCTTCTGTGCGGTCGTCCCTGCACTGATTCCTGGGTGCATTTGCAGCAATGACTGCTGGGAGCCTGTGTTTCTGTATCCGGACTACAGTCTAGATTTTTTTCTGTTTGTTTTTTAGTTTTACAGCTTTTTCTTTTCTTTTTTTAAGGTGGGAGGGCTGCAGTCCAATACCATGAGCCGCCCCTGAATCTAATACAGCTATTAAAGCTTCTAATAGTGTTAATTCAGAGAATTGTGATGGTGGAGTTAATAATGTTGAGCCTGTTCATCAAAGCAGGTATATTTCTGAATTACCTGTTGTTTATACATCACCAAATAGTGAACCAGTAGTTCTCAGAAAAACTTTTCCACACACTAATACTCCCAGGATTGTAGAACACCCTACCCCTTTCCCAATTTCCAATATACACAACAGAGAAAGAAGTTGCTCTATGAGCAGGGGAAGGCAAAAAAGGAAAGCCCTGGGAGGAGAGTTGAAAGAACCCACTTTGAAGAAAATGTGGGAGAAAGTGACAATAACTTAGTATTGAATCTTTCACATAGACCTTTAGACAGGTATGAGTTAGAAGTCCTAAACAAAGGACTTTCATTCATACCTAGTAACATCAAAAGGCAGATAGTAAAAGGAGGACCAACCACGAAGGAAACCAAAAAACTGCAACAATTGCGTAAAATAATCCAATGGTTTATTATGTTCACAAAGGTAAGCGCTTTTGCGTAGGAAATCCTACACTTCATCATACCTAGTAACACCCGAGCCAGTGACCAAAACCTACTACACCTACCTCCTGAATGAGCCCGTGAGAGCAGCTCACCTCTCTTAGTCCTGATTGGATCTGCCTGCAACCGAAGCATTAAATTGTTTGCTCGTAATTTGCAATTAAAATTGCTTTTTAATAATGGTGCTAGCAATACACGACTTGTACAATTTCGTAAACCTAGTGTATTTGTTCCTAGTTTACATAGATTAGTGGATGCCTTTTGCAAAATGGTTGAAGAGGATATTTACTCTACATCAAAGAAACCTTTTGTTTATTCCAAGAAGGGTAATTTAACTTTTAGAAAGAAAATGGCACTGAATAATCTTAAGAACGATAGAAACATTTTAATCAGACCAGCTGATAAAGGTGGCCCAGTAGTAGTGTTAGAGAAGTATATAATAGTTATATGAAGGAAATGCTGAATGACTCTACTTTTTGTATACCTATAGTCTTGCATGTTGTACAAGAACATTTTCTTAGGGTGTATAATACATTAGATGACTTGAACAGAAGTGGTACAATTACATCTGAAATGTACAATTTTCTATGGGTTGAAAACCCATTGATTCCAACTATACAAGGATTGCCCAAAGTACATAAAGATCCCATACATCCACCAATGAGACCCATTGTAGCAGGCAGAGGTTGGGTTACTGAACCCCTGTCAGTGTTTGTAGAAAAAATGTTAAGACCAGTAGTAGATCTAAATCCATTTATTCTAAGGGATTCCAAACAGTTTTTGTTGGACTTGTATAAGGAAACCGCAAATCTCCTTGATACTCTCCCTCATCTGCTTGTTACAATGGGTGTTAAATCTCTTTTTACTAATATTCCTAACCAATTAGGTATAGTTAGTATTCAGAAGTACTTGTCGCACTACACTGATATGGTAGCCACCAAGATAGACTTGATCAGCCTGTTATTAGAGACAGTGTTAGAAAACAATATTTTCTTATTTAATGATGAATTGTTCCTTCAAAAGGATGACGTAGCTATGGGCACATCTTGTGCCAATAGCTACGCCAACCTAATCATGACTATCTGGGAAAAGCAGCAGTTTTTTCCTTCACCCTCTTACAAGAAACATGTCATATTTTATAGACGTTTTGTGGATGATTTGTTTCTTCTTTGGAATGGTAGTGAGAATGAGTTGAATAGCTTATTTGAAGAAATCAATTCATTTACTAGTTTTTTGAAATTGACTTTGATAGTCTCAACTTGTAGTATCCCCTTCTTGGATGTTTATATTGAACACCTTAGCAATGGTAAACATAACACAGGTGTATACAGAAAACCTTGCTACAAAAATACATTATTACACAGGGAAAATATGCATCCTAGATATGTCTTTACCAATATTATTAAAGGTCAGGCAATCTGGGCATCTAGGTTAAACCCTATGCCAGGTAGTTTTGAAATGGAATTGGTAACCCTCCATAAAAAATTATTAACAAGGAAATACAAAGAAGATGAAATTTCTATAGATTTTCAGTGTATAGAGAACTTTAGATTAGATAGGGCATGCCCTCATTTTTCAGAGCAAGCCAATGAATATTATACTACAGAAATCAATGCCACCAATGTCAATGTACCAACACAAAAAAATCTCATTATTCTACACACATGATTTCTACCAGATAAGAGACATATTGTGTAAGCATTGGAATGCTTTAACAGTTGACCCTAATATTAGGGAAATTGTGGGTGAATACCCACAATTTTTATTTAAAAACAAGAAGAATGTACATAGACTCTTAAGTTATACTAATGCTACTTCATTCCATGAAAATAGAAGTCATTTAGGCACCAAACCATGTATTAAGTGTAATTTTTGCACATTTATATGTGAATCAAACATGTTTATACATCCCAATACATCTCAATTTTTTAGCTTTGATATCAGTGCTAGTTGTGATACGGAACATGTAGTTTATCTCACTTTATGCTCTTCTTGCCCTGCCTTCTATGTCGGTAAAACCGATAGAAGGCTTAAGGACAGGGTGAGGGAGGACTTGTATCAGATCCGTATTCGGTCAAACACCAATGCTTTGTCTAAACATGTTTTAGAAACCAACGATTCACATACTTTTAAGTTTTTAGTTTTATATATTAATACACCTAGTTTGAAGAGAGGGGACCTAAGGAATTATACCGAAAGAAATGAAACTAACTGGATTATCAGACTGCAAGCACATATTCAACCTGGTCTTAATGATAAGGTCCCTTTAAGACCAGCTCTTAAAAACAGAAGGTTTCATTTTAAATAGTTTTTTAAACATTTTTTATTTTTTATAATAAATTGTTTTATTGATGGATTAATTAAAGATATTATTTATATAATATCTTTAAGATGCTTAAGTGATGTCTATTTTTATGCAGTAATATTGTTTTAAATATTTTGCCTTTACTACTTGTAAAGGTGTATTGTAATACTATTTGATTGTTCACTTTAAATGTATATGCTTTAATTATGATGTCATCATTAGACTTAATTAGTAATTGAAGGTATACTTGAAGGTATATAAGATGCGTCTTGAACTGCTTTATACTCTTATGGTTTGAAGAAGCCACTTTGGCGAAAGCGCTTACCAGATATCTGCTAACAAAAGATTTGGTTTTAAAGAAGTTAACAGCATTTTGCTTCATTGGATTGGATTAGTCTTATATTCCTGGTCTGAAGAGACTTGTCGTATGCTGTTTGGTGTGATTTATATGACTTTGGTCTGAAGAGACTCATTGTATGCTGCTTGCTATTTTCTGCATGGTTTTGCACCTGAGCAGTTTCCTTTATTTTTTATGATATTTTATCAGCTTTGTCTTTAGGGTCAGAGTGGCTGATACCATTTTAGATTAGTCCATAATATTCCTGAGTGTTGTTTCTTTATTCTTTGACATAGGTTCATAGCTATATATTAGGCTAATGACCACTAGGGCCTTTATAAGCCTAGCTGTGCAACCCAAATGTGACCCACAAGTTATATTTATATAGGGGTGATTTACCGACTGCCTCTGTCCATTAGAGACCTATGCAATAGATCAGGGGTAAATTTCTTACTACCCTTCTATTGGTCCAAGTCACACTTAAATAGGGTTCGGATGGAACTGTGCTTCACATGGGTGCGGAGCCTGTTTCAGAGAATGGGAATTCTCTGAGAAAATCCTCTATCTCTCAAACATGTCCTATTTGTGTCACAAACCAAATGTAGGTCTTTTGATCTAGTAGTTCTGATGCTGTTTGTTTTGTGGATGTGCAAAAGGTTCATCAAAACAGGGTTCAGGCATGCCTTGTATACCAGGCAGAGATCACCTCTCAGCAGTCTGTATGATGCAGACTTAGAGATAGGGCTTTCATGCAGTCAGTGTAGGACATTTTGTTTACTTCCTGTTTTCTTTTTGTAAAGGAGCTCTGTTGACATTCCAGTTGCTGCATGTGTCTGGCCAGGTACATACCAAAAAAAAGCATTATACTCTGACATGGGTCTAATGAGGTTCAAGTACAGTGGTATGATGACCTATCTGGAACTATATGCCATGTCCTTACTTGTAAGTTGAGCAACATAGAATGATTTTCTTACTACCTTGAACACATGTTGGTTGAAGGCCAGGTTTTTGTCTACAAGAGTTCCCAGATCCCTTACTAGTGGATCAACATTTACGGATGTTTTATTGATGATGTAGTTACCCTGGGTGCCTGACTTCCCAAAAGGTACCATAATGCATTTCTTGGCACTGGGTTTTAAGCCATGGCTTTGGCACCAAGCATGTTAGACATTGGTGAAGGGTGTTATCTTGGGGGGGGGGGGTTCAATGACTGCTCCTAGTTTGCAATCATCTGTGAACTTGCTGTTCTGAACTGTTTGTAAGTTTCTTGGAGGCCATTTTTTGCTTGGGCTAAAGGGAAGTCTCTCTGTTCATCAGTGGCAGTGATAAACATTGAGCAGCCTGCCTGCCCCTGTGGGAGTGGTTACTGCCTTGAAACTGTAGTTTTATTGGCCATTTTGGGTCAATTCCAAACTCCTTGATCACCCTCTCTTAGAACCAGATTGCCTCATGGTTTTGGCATCTTTTCAGACTTGTTGGCTGTTGGGGAAGCACCTACCAAGAGGAGAAAACGCTGAGAGAAGAAAGGAGCCACTTTTGAGATTTTAAGTATTTTTCTTCAGATTATTTGCTAAGTTTTCTGCATAGCCGCCTACTTTGAGCATTTTCTGGCTTGTTAAACTTGATTTCTGCATTGGTAACTGTATTTAGAACACAACCTAGAGCTGTTTACTGAATTTCCTGTTTGCACTTATTTTTAAAATCATTTTTTTCTTAAAACTTGCATTTTATCTGTCTCTGGCCTAGCACTCAAGTGTGGGGTCATTTATTGCACTGTTATAACTTGTTGATACTTGTGAACCTCTGCTATCTTTAAAAAAACAAAAAAACTTGCTTTTCCCCACTTTTCTGAGATTTAAAAAAGTTCAGTTACAGGCTTGCTGTTCTGAACTGTTTGTAAGTTTCTTGGAGGCCATTTTTCGCTTGGGCTAAAGGGAAGTCTCTCTGTTCATCAGTGGCAGTGATAAACATTGAGCAGCCTGTCTGCCCCTGTGGGAGTAGTTACTGCCTTGAAACTGTAGTTTTATTGGCCATTTTGGGTCAATTCTAAACTCCTTGATCTCCCTCTCTTAAAACCCTCTTTTGCGCGTTTTTGTGCATAGCGCAACAACGGGCAGTGCCGCCTAATTGGGTTTAAACTATTCCTGGCTCCACGAAGTCTGCTCTTCACTTTTTCCCTTAGAACTGCTCTATCTCTCAAATTAAACACCATATTCTCATTCTAAGACCATTCACTGGTCCAAATAAGTAATCTTACAAGTTAGCACTATTAAACCATAAGCACTACTTACTCTTATACTCTCTACGATTACCTTGACCCCTATTGGTCCGTCTTAATTCAGTTTCCCTATATTACTCTAGCATGTCCAAAGGCCAGTCAATGGTTTCCTCTCCAGTCCAGCTGGTGAATCTGGGAATTTTGAGGCAATGTTACAACTGTCTCATGTACATGGACAACCCTCTCCTCCTCCAAACAGATTCAAATATATGTGAGAGATGCAACCATATAGCCAAACTGGAGGCTGAGCTCTCTCATCTCAAAACTGGTGAAACCAGTGAGGAGGAGAAGGTAACCTCACACAACACAATTCCAGTATCACTTAGTCCCACCACATCAGCGAACCAAACACATAAATACACAAAAACATACTCAGAGGCTCTAAATAAAAATCTACCTAAGCAACAGAGACTTCCAAAGCAGACATCCAAGCAAACACTATTTCAAAACAAAACACGCACAACACATAGCCCACAAAGTCACTGTGCCAAGCAGCCACAGCCCTTAAGGCTGAATAACACACCTGATACTCTTGTAATAGGTGACTCTATTGTCAGACACACTGACGTCCCGCTCACCAGGCTGAACAAAGAGAAGGTCACAGTGAGCTGCCTGTCAGGCGCTAGGATCCGCCACATAATGCAAGCAATTAGGTCACTCCAAAGCAAATACAAATATGACTCAGTCATCGTACATGCTGGTGTGAATGACCTGAGATGTACCTCCCTGGACTACATGAAAAGAGACATAGAGGAGCTCTCTGATCATGTAACCCAGGCCGGTATGACCCTGACCTTGAGCAGCATCTTACCCTCACCTAGAATGATGCCACAGTACAAAGACAAAATTATCGATTTTAACAATTGGCTAAAATTTTGGTGTCATTCAAAGGGGATCCAGTGTCTGTCAGCCTGGGATGACATGCTCGACAAGCCACGTTGCTTCGCTAGGGATGGCTTGCACCTGTCACCACTGGGCTTTCGGATATTGGCAAAGGCTCTTACCACCCCCATAGTGCCTTTTTTAGGCAAGGCTTAAAAGTCAAACACACCTCCATAGACAGCACAAGGAACAAGAAACTAAGGGTAATGCTGCTAAATGCCAGAAGTCTTAACCTCAAGATGCATGCACTCGAAGCTCTCCTCAGTATGGAGAACATCGATATCTGTGCAGTGACAGAAACCTGGTTCAAGGCTCCAGAGAGCACCCCAGCACTACCAGGTTATAGCTCATATCATGCTTTTTGGCCCCAAAACCCAGACCGAACCACAAAAGGAGGGGGGGTTTCCATATTTATCAAGGATATCCACACCTCCAGGTTAGTGGCATTGCACAAAGTATTGGAGATCATTCATGTGCAACTAACAGTGGGCAAGACTGCTTTTCAGTTTATAGCATCCTACAGACCACCCTCTCAAAGTCAGGAATCCCACTTGGCTTTCCTGAAAACATTGGAGAACATGAAGATCTCTCTGAACACCATTATATTGGGCGACTTCAACTACCCAAACATAGACTGGGAGCACTACTCAAGCCCAGCACCTTAGTCCAAAAGTTCCTGGAAATTATAAACTCAAATGCTATGGAGCAGCTAGTCACCATTCTCACAAGAGGGGATAAACATACTAGACCTGATCATTACCAACATGAGTACTCTATGCTCCATACCAGAAGTATATCCCTCATTGGTAAAAGATCAGACCATAAATTAATTTCACTGGATATCCACATCCCGACCCCACCCCCAACCCAGTAAACCACAGTGAAAAACTTCTCAAAAGTGAACCTCTCACTTCTCAAAACCGAAGTGGAATCCTTCAAGGCCCCAGGGCCAGTGGAAACTATGGCCCAAACTGCAGAATCCTATATAAACGCATTCTACGGACATCTCCAGGAATGCATGGGTCATGCTATCCCAAACAAAACCAAGACTGAATCATCCAAAGGCAGGCATCCAGTCTGGTGGACCCCAGCCATAAATAAACTGTACAACAGAAGGAGGAAGCTACTACATAATAGGGAAGGCAGCTCTGATCAGTACTAGCAAAAAATTACGATCCCTCATAAAATCCTCCAAGGCCAGCTTAGAGAGAAAAATTGCACAGGACACTAAAGACAACCATAAGGCTTTTTTCAGTTATGTTAGGAACCTGGGATGCAACTCCCAGACTTGTTCTGAGTTGATTCTAAACGACAAAAAATACACTGAACCCACAGACATCGCCAATATCCTGGCAGACAGGTTCAGTGCAAACTTCTCCACCCCCAAAAGAGCAAGTATCTATCCCGGCAGAGGGCTGCCTCCCAAACATCTCTGATGCTCAGGTGAAGGCTGCCCTCTCCAAAGCAAAAAACACTGCTTCCATGAGACCAGATGGCATCCTGGGTTGCGTCCTACGTGAACTCCAAGAAGAACTAACACCTCAAATAAAACAGCTGTACAATCTCAGCCTCACTACAGGATATGTGCCCAAAGAATGGTGTACAGCAACAGTGGTTCCACTCCACAAAGGTGGAGCCTCTACGGACCCTGGAAACTATTGCCCCATAAGCCTCACTAGCCTAGTCTGCAAGGCTATGGGGAGGATCATCATGGAGCTCATAAACAAAGACATTGGGGACCTACAGACACTAGATCCTACCCAATTCGGCTTCGTCAAGGGCAGATCCTGCCTTTTGAACCTGGTCGACTTCTTTGAAACAGTCACCAAAGCCATAGATGAAGGGAAGGTAGTCCACACAGCCTATCTGGACCTAGCAAAGGCATTTGACACAATACCCCACTCAGGCATCATAGATAAGCTATCCAGCTTAAATATAAACCCCTATGTCACAAGATGGGTAGCAAACTGGCTCAAAGACAGAACCCACAGAGTGAGAGTTGCTGGAGCCATGTCAGACTTGAAACCGGTCACAAGTGGCGTCCCACAAGGTTCTGTCCTGGGACCGCTCTTGTTCGGTATATACTTTTCCGAGGTACAGGCCAATGTGGGAGGACTATTGCTCACCAAGTTCGCAGATGACTGCAAACTGGGCACCATAATCAACTCTCCAGCTGACATAAACATCCTTCAAAAAGGTCTCACAGAGACGGATAACTGGTGCCAGAGCCATGGTCTAAAGCTAAATGCCAAAAAGTGTATAGTCATACCCTTTGGCAAAAACAATGTGCCCACAAATTACCACATAGGCGGTAAACCATTAAGTACAGAGAAAGTAATTAGGGATCTGGGGACCCAAGTTGATAGCAATCTCTCCTTTGACAACCACATTGCCAAAGTGATTAGAAAGACCTTCTACATAGCCCACCTCATCATAAAAGGATTCACATCTAGATCAAGAGAGGTAATTGTGCCCCTTTATTCATCCCTCATCAGGCCTATCATAGAATATAATGCCCCTTTTGGGATGTACCTTACCCGACACCTGCAGCAATTAGAAAGACCCCAAAAGTACCTCACCAAGAGGATCAAGGGACTCAAGCAGATGCCATATGCTGCTCGGTTAAAAAAACTCCAGCTCTACTCAGTTGCATACCGCCTACTTCGAGGCGATCTATGCCTGACATATAAAGCTATGTCCAATCCAGAATTAATGGACATGCTCCACCTCAGTAAATCTAAATCCCTTAGAGCCACACGTTCGAGGGACTTGAACCTCAGCACAGAAATAAATAGAACTTGCTGGAGGGACAGATTCATAACCCAGAGGCTCCCTTCACTCTGGAATAGAATTCCAATTCATGTTAGGCAGAGCACCTCACTGAATCTCTTCAAGAAGAATCTTGATGAGTGGATGGGGGATCATAGGTTTGTCCCGGGGATTACTTCCGTGTCACTATTAGACAGAGGCACAGTAAACTAAACCTTAAAAAGGGCACAGTACTCTCAAATCAAGGGGTGGCGTAAGCCAAACAAAATCGGGCTAGGCTTGTAATTGCCCCAGGGCAGATAGCCTAGTATGAACCTGGTCAGCCAGAGGCCTTTGACATCAACTTTGATCTCTGAGAAGTAGATGCCGAAGAAGAGCAGGCCCAGCACAGAGCCCTGGAGGAACTCCACTGGTGACCAGCCTCTTTGTGGAGGTGGCCTCACTGGTCTTGACCTCTTGGGTCCTATGTGTAAGCCGGCTAGCAATCCAGTATGTTAATAAAGGCATTTATGCTGGTCTCTCTCCTATCTAGGACACAATAGAAATGTCTTCATGGGTTCTGTTCAAGCAGCTTTATTTTATACAAACACATCACTGTAGAAAATTACTGACTTTAACTTAAGTAACTTGTATACAACTTAACAATCAAGATCTTGCACGCTCTCTCCCTAGCTGCTCTTTCAAAATGGCACTAGGGATTGCATGTGTCTAGAATTTATACCTGCACATACAGCCTTGATGTGCTTCTTAAAGCTGCAGTGTACATGGGTCTATATTGTAGATTGTGTGCCCCCCACCTCCTAACTAAATATACCAACTCCGAGATCACTGTACATTGGGGAAAGGGCAATTTCCCGGTAATCGCAAAGTGATGTCTTACGCAAGGGATTACAGGGAAATTGCCCTTTACACAATGTACAGCGATCCCGGAGTTGGTATATAAAAGTAAAGAAGACTCTTACCTAGCCATTCCAGACAGTGTAGTGTGTTTACGTCACATGCTACACTCGCTAGCAAGGCTGACTAAAACATTTTGGAACTCCACATTTCTACATTTAGAGTCTCCAATTACATGAACGTTCGATCAAAGTGTGTCGATTAAGTTGTACTCTACATGTTGATCATTTGTTCATGTAATATAGACCCAAGTACACATCACTTGCACTCTGATCTACATCCTCCCTGTTGGCAAAATAGATCACATTACGTTATAAGGCTATTTGGCATGCAGAAATTGCAGGTAATTCTTGGACATGCATTATGCAATACTAAGTACACATGTATACAGTCAGCTTCACGATGATGCATATTTCATACAAGGCTTAGATACTCACCATATCGTGTGACATAAAACTAGAATGAGGTTTAACAACTGGAACTCTCTCTGCAAAATGGTTGACCTGTGGAATGTTTGGATAATTTTCTGGAATAGAATCAGAATTGATCGCATTCTGGTAAGAGAACAGTGTCTGATTCACTCTTAGATTTTTATTCTAAATCACAGAAGCAATGTTGTGATGGTGATGATGGTTCTGGTACAGGAAGATGTCTATGGTTCCACCTATATTCAACACCCTTGGAGTCTACCAGGTAAGATCTCAGCTCTGCACAGATGTTTGTAATCTGTCCTATTCTATCAAAACCTTTTGTTGTCTGGATTCATACCATCTCTCCTTCCCTCAATGGACAAAGTAATCTGCTGGATCTGTCATAACTAAATTTCTGGATATTACACTTCTTCAACAATTGAGCTTTGATAGTTTTATTGTTCTTAGGTGTAGGCTTCAGTAACTAGAAGTAATGGGTAGCATAGTTATAGTTTGTCTGGAAAGTAGTCTTTGAGCAGGTGAGCCAAGAATATCATGACTGGGTATGTTTCTGAGATTAAGCAAATTCAAGAACACATCGGTATTGTCATGCATTGACCTTTCAGGTAACTACTTTGCACTCTGTACTGCACATTCAGCTAGACCATTGGACTGAGGTTATTCAGGACTACTAGTGACATGTACAAAGTCCCGTTCTTTTGCAAATTTCTGAAACAACTGGCTAGTAAATTGAATACCATTGTCAGAAGTTTGTGGACTACCAACTTAATAATAACAACAGTGGATGTTCATTTAGGTATTTATTTTTTATTTTATTTTACATTTGTTGACCGGGCTAGTCCAACTGGATACATGTCCATTTTCAGTGGAGGCCCGGGGAGAAAAGCTCCATAGAGGGTAGTTATGACAAAAAACAACAGAAGATAAGAATACAAAGTATTACTTTCAAGGTCACATGAACAATTAAAAGGGTTATACAGATAGTTTAAATAGTTGAAACATTCTTAGGTAGTTGGAGTCCCCTAACTACAAATGAAGACCCTTGAATTATGGATTGGTTGGATAATAGATAGTAGTTGGCTGTTTGCTGCTAATCAGGATTAGAACATGGGCATAACCAATTAGATTTTAGTAGATGAATGTCAAACAATGTATCAATATCAATGAAGTTAGACCCAGTCAATCAAAACAAGATGTAGTAGATGAATCTCAAACAATTCAAATAAGAGTCTACCAAAACAAAGTAGTGTTGATTGTTCCAGTCAAAAATATAATTTGCTACAGTAGACCAAGGTAGTTCAGGAACTGGACTTAGCTGAAGCAGTTCTCTTTGCAAATGCAGTCTAGTACTACTGCATACTGAACACAAAGAAAGGACTCTATCAATGTCTTGTGGTAAGGAAGGCCAAAATAATAATTCTCTTGCTCTTCTCTTAGTGGATGCGGATCATGGGTGACCACAATGTAAAATTTGGATATTCTCTTGTTGTAAGGAAACAGGAAAATAATTTTAGGACCTTTGAAAATAATGCCGTCTTCCATCAACAATTCATCTCTGTAAGGAAAATACATTTGCACTTCAGGTGGTACACTAGATTGCTTTGACGGCCATCTAGCATTAATGTAGTGATTGAGCTTCTGCAAAATTGGATCAGTCTGTGATCTCTTAACTCATCAAGTCTAGTGGTGGAAAAATTATGCACTGACATCACATCAGAGTCAAATTTCTCTGCATCAAGCTGTTCTGAAGTATTTCTGGGTGGTCTGGATAAGGTATCTGCTAGATAAAGCAATTTTCCTTTTGTGTAGATCATTTTGTAATTGTACTTTTGCATTTTGAGCATCATTTTTTGTAATCTTGTTGGAGCAAAATGCATAGGCTTCTTTAGAATAGTAGTTAGAGGCTGAGCAGTTTCAATCTGAATAGCTCAACCATAAATATAATCACGAAGCTTGGAACATGCAAATACAATTGTCAAAATATCCTTCTCAATTTGAGCATACCAGCTTGAAGTTTGTCATGCTGTGCTTCACCATTGCCTCCAACCAATAAATTGTCTACTATTATGGCTCAAGGATAACTCAAAAAAAATTGCTGCATTGCATGCTGGAAGACTTCACTTGTTATTCCACTTTATTCCAAATGACATCCTTAGGAATCTGTATCTGCCAAAAAGACTACCAAAAGTAGTTAGAAATGAGGATTTATGATCAAGCTTCACTTGCCAAAATGAACTCTCTACATCCAAGACACAAAATACAGTAGCATTCAGGATTAGAGTTGCAGCTTCGACTGTGCGCTTTTGATGATATGGTCTCTCTAATGCTTTGTGCAGATCTCTTGGTTGAATGCATATTCTGATTTTGTTTGAGCCTTTTTGTGAGTGGCTACCATGGACAACACCCATTCAGTTGGTTCTGTGACTGGGCAAATCACACCTTGCTGCACCATTTTATCGAACTGAGCTTTAACTTTATCCTTCATAGCTATAGGAGCTCTTCTGGCTGGCCTGACTACTGGAGTGACCTCTGGGTCTAACTTCATTGAATACATAACTGGAAGTTTGCCTAACTTGACATTGAAAACATCAGCATACTCTGAGAAAATGGCTTCAGAAAACTGGAACTCGGAAATGCACTTGTGATGGATGTCTTTAGCAAATGGAAACAGATTAATTCTTAAACTGTCTTTGAGACCCAATAAAGATTCCACTGGTCTTTAGACTACATAGAATAACACGTTGTAACAGTTCTCAGCCAAATAACATGAAAGCATCACTGAACCTTCGGTTTGAGTTTCTACACCTCCATAAGCAACAAGTCTTGCACTACTGGGCTACATTGAGTTGTCCATTAGTTCTCACTTTAGCAAATGTCTGCTGATATAACCTTGCACTTTGAACCAGTGTCTACTTTGAGCTCTGTGGATTTTCCATTAATCCAGACAGTACAAAACACGTCACTTCTTGTCAATAAATTCACTACATCAACTCTTTCATCAAGCACCGATACACTATCTACACAGAAAGCTGACTGCTAGGGCTCTACTTCATCAACTTGCTTTTTTGTTTGACCTTTCTTTACAACTGTATGAGTCTTACTTGTAGTTTTGCAAAACTTTTGGAAATGGTTCCATTTTTCACACTTGTGACATTGCTGATGAAATGCTAAGCACTTCTCTCTCTTAGACTCACGATTGTCACAGCAATTGCAACAGTTAACAATAAAGCTAGACTTGGGTTTTGCTGATTCATGCTTGAACTGCACTGAGCTTTAACGCACTCCCTTCTTAGAACTTTCTGGAAAGCCACATGCCTTTCCTGGTAACCGTGTAGCTGCCATGTGTTTGGGCCTGCTTCTGTTTGCCACATGTTGCATGCTATCTTCATTTGCTGTGGAGCCAGCTGATACCATGTCTTATCACTCATAAGCATACATGTATGTTTTTCTATCACCTCATGGATTTGACAAATCTCTCTGGTTTTGCTCAATGTTAAATCACTGTCACGAAGTAAAATCTTTCTCACAGCAACACTATTAATACCACACACAAATCTATCCCTTATCAGATCATCTTTTAAGTCACCAAACCAACACAATTTAGCTCTGTATCTCAAGTCAGTTAAATAAACTGCAAATGTTTCCCCTAGTTTCTAATCTCTTGTGTAAAATAAATGGCTCTCTGATGTAATATTTGTCTGGGGGTTACACATTTCTCTGAACTTGTGCTTTAAACACTTGGGGTCTTTCCTTGATTCAGCTTGTACAACAATATGACGATTCTCACCTTCTCCTTCATATACTGCAGGTGTGTACACAAATGAACGCTCTCTTTCTATGGCCTCTGAGCCAGCCAAGTTTAACAAAATAAATGCCTTGGTGCATGCATCTCTAGCTGCATAAGCTGCTTGTATAAGAATATACTCTTGCTCAAATATTCTCCAGTTCTCTGCAATATTCTGATCAAATACAAGTGGTAGGGATTTTCGAAATCCATCTGCCATATTAACACACATCAGTGAAGGGTTTTGCAAATGAGCACAAACATGCACATATGCCAGAAACTTATGTTAGTATTTGTAACTTTGTCCAATGCCTTTGCGCTTCTGAATTTATACTCTTTTGGGCTTTTTGAAATTATGTTAATGGACAAACTCATAGTACCTTTGAATAACTGGACTTTGCGAAATAAACTACTCTGGCACTTTATACTTTTGCAATACCGTTTTGAAAGGCTAAAATGCTGAAGTCATTTATCATTTTAAAAAAGACTTCAACTTTACGATGTGACTGGATAACTCTTGGGCACTTTAATATTCTTGTAATGTTGGCTTTTGCAAGAAATCACTTCTTATCAATGCAAGAAACATATCAAGTAACTGCACAATGCAAATAAATCATCTCTTGCCCAAAATTCAACTTTGAAGTAATCACACTTTGCGAATAACTGCATACAGCACACTGAAATGTCCCCAAAATGGTAGAACCTTGCTAGGCAACTCTTTACAGTATGAGAAACGCTCTGTAACAATGGCACTTTGCGAATAGACACACCCAGCACAAGAACTTTTCGAAATTACTATATTTTGACTGCATTTCATGAAATAGTTGCACATTACACAAAACTCTTCGAAATGCATGCACAGTAATGAGCACACTCTATAAACACTTTTATGCACTTTGAAATACTTTGAATAACTTTAGTTATGCCCTTGATATAATACGAAGTTGGAGTTTTGCCAAAATACACGCAGTCGCATTGCTTTATTTTTGCTTAACATGCCCATTTTTTTGCCCTTGTATGCGTTTTGCTCATTTTAAGCCCTTTTCATGACCAATGTACTTTTCTTGTGCTCATTTGACTCTAAACATGCCCAGTTTTGCCTTAAACACACTTGTTTTGCTCTAAACATCCTCGTTTTGCTTTACTATTAATTGTTTCATCAGATACTTTTGTTTTAAACATTTCCTTTAGTTAACAAACTTTTTGTGCTTTCCACTTGCTCAGTAATGCAGTTTGTGCCCTTCTAATGCCCCTTTTTGTCTTTTGTATCAAACAGTTTGTGTTATTTCTCATTACCTTTGATTCTTTTCTGGCTCTGTTTGTGCTGTCTTCTCTCAGTTTTACCTTCACTGCCATCTCTGCACCTCATGGCTCTGAATATTATTCTCTTCGATCCCACCTCTGATACCATGTCACTCTCCTATCTAGGACACAATAGAAGAGTCTTTGTGGGCTCTGTTCAAACAGCTTTATTTTATACAAACACATCACTATAGAAGATTACTGACTTTAACTTAAGTAATTTGTATACAAATTAACAACTTCGATCTTGCATGCTCTCTTCCTAGCTTCTCTTTCAAAATAGCACTAGGGATTGCACGTGTCTAGAATTTATACCTGCACGTACACCCTTAACGTGCTTCTTAAAGATACAGCATACACATCACTTGCACTCTGATCTACAGAGCCTAGTTCTGTAAATTTGTTGACAATGCCTGAGTGGGGTATTGTATCAAATACTTTAGCCAGATCTAGGTGGGCAGTATGCATTGCTTTCCCCTCATCCACTGCCTTAGTGACCTTTTCAAAGACGTCCACCAGGTTCAATAAGCACATCCTTCCTTTAACAAAGCCAAACTGGGATAGATCCAATGCCTGGAGGTCTCCTTTGTTCTTGTTGATAATTTCTATTATAACTTTTTCCATGGCTTTACAAATAAGACTATTTAGACTAATGGGTTTGTAGTTTCCAAGATGTGTTGAAGGTCCTCCCTTATGAAGAGGGATGACTGTTGCAGTCCTCCATTTTCATGGCACAAAGCTTGTTTTAAGACTGTAGTTAAATTGTAACTCCAGGGGTCCTGATAAGTCATATTTTAGACTGTTCAGGAGGCATTCTGCGATGTTATTTGGGCCCATTGAGGCTGTGTTCTTGATTTTAATGAATGCAGCCAGTACATGCTCCCTATTTATAGTTGGCGGGGTTATGTTTGAAGCTATTTCTTGGAGGATGAGAGGGGGGGTAAAGCTGGAGTTGAATTTGTCCACTAACAGGTTCTTTATACAGCCAGGTTTGGTGAATGTGCCACTATTAACCACTAGTAAAGCATATTGTTGTATGCTGCCCTTGAGGTGTTTAAGGTAGCTGGAGAAGGCATTATGGTTATCTTTCACTTGGGAGGTATGTCAGTGGCAGTAAAAATGTGGTGCACCATGCACAATGCCTTTATAATTGGTGTGTATGGACCAATACCCCTTTACACTGTCTAGGGTACATTACATAAACTGCATACTGGAGCATAAATGTAACTATAGTAGCATGCAGGGTTTCCTCCGTACTGTAGCATGCAGGGTTTCCTCCATACTGTAGCATGCAGGGTTTCCTCCATACTGTAGCATGCAGGGTTTCCTCCATACTGTAGCATGCAGGGTTTCCTCCATACTGCAGCACACTTCTACATGTTGTAGTTGCATAAGCATGTACTGTACACTGAGCACAGCACTTACTTCTCCTGCCCCCATGATGCACTTGGTTATTAAAGCTGTGAGCATGGCAGCATGTGCTTCTCTTTGCCCACAGTGAATTAATTACAACAATGTTTCTCTGCAGCTGAATGTAACTTCAAACACGTGTCCCCAACCAAATTTACCAGAGGGAAATGTCTCACTTTCTAGGCACCTGAACCCCTACTATGGATATACTGCTTCTATATTGAAAAATAATACATAACAAAAAGCTGCAGTCTTCAAAAGAAATTGAATAGTTTCAAGACACACAATCTGACTGCTTATTAAAAAAAAAAAAAAAATAGAAAAAAACAAAAGGATGCTTACACCCTGTTTAACATAAACTCAGAGGCATGGCCTACAATTACAAAAAAAAAGCATCCACATTTTGGGAGAAAAGCATTGTTTAACTGCCCCACATCAAACACATTCACACACAGATACGAGCACACTCCCACACACGCGTGCATGCAAATAGCATGGAATCCACAGAATGTGGGGAAGGCTGACAGAAAATGGTGGCATACAGCAGCAATATATGCACATATTTGTGGGACAAAACGTCCAAAATATTATGGGGCAGGTCACTGAATATGCACTACTTAAATATAAAAGCCTTTTGGTCGTGCAGGCTGACACCACTATTTGTTATCTAGTACAGTCCGAAGCAGTAGTTAAACAGATTCATTTACTAAGAAAGGTATATCTTTCTACTTAAAAATACTTTTGATGCAAGAAATCTTTAGTGAACTGCCCTGTGTGCCTATCTGTGAATGTTGAAGTGGTTTCCCAGTATTCTGTTCTAGTGTTTAGATGGTAAGTAAAAATGAGCTATGTTAATAGCTTAAATAGTTTGACTTATAGCCATGTCAAATGCCTGGCAGAAAATCCTTACATTTACTAGGGTATTTTGTTAAATATATTATATCTCCCCACTTGCTTCTTAGATTGTAAAATTAGAATAGCTTTCTAAGTCTCTGTCAGCTTAAGAACATCATTTCACAAATTGTTTAATCAAATAATGCTCTTGGGTCAGACCTGAAAGCAGACGTGATGGGGTGCAGTCAGTTTACCTTAAAGGCAAAATATTTAAGGTATCTCCCCCACCTAGTATCAGTGTCAGAGTCTTTTGCACTATAATAATTCCTTAAGCCCCCAGTAGGGAAACCTCCATAAAAACCTTCTCCAAAACCAACTTCATGCTACTCGAGTCAAAAGTGGCAAACCTCATGACAAGCATGGAGATGGGAACTGAAAGTTCAACTGCCGAATCCTACACTAAGGCACTGTATGAGCATATCCACTCGTGCATAAATCGTGCCATTCCAAAGAGAACCAAGACCCTCTCCTTCAAAAAAAGGAAGCCCATCTGGTGGTCCCCTGACATAAACAAGTTATACAACAAAAGGAAGAAACTGTTAAAGAAAATAGGAAAATCCCAAGATACAAAAAACTCCCTCACCAGCCTCAGTAAGAAGCTGAGGTCCCTCAAAATCCTCCTAAGCTAGTTATGAAAATAAAATTGTCAAATACTCTAAGGACAACTACAAGGCATTCTATAGTTATGTCAAGAATCTAAATGGCAATACTCAGATATGTCCAGAGCTACAACAGAATGGCACTAAATGTACTGATCCCAAGGATATTGCCAATATTGTAGCAGATCAATTCAGTGCCAATTTCACCCCCTCTCACCCCTAAAGGTCCATCGCAATACCAAAAGATTGGCAAATGCTGGTATTCATGGCCACACACTGGGCTGTGTACTACATGAACTACAAAATGAAATGGCACCTCAACTAAGCGTCATGTTTAATCATAGCATCACCACAGGCTTCTTGCCCAATGAGTGGTGCACAGCTACAGTTATCCCACTCCACAAGGGGGGGGGGGTCCACCTTGGACCCTGGGAGCTATCGTCCCATCAGCTTAATAAGCCTGATCTGCAAAGCCATGGAATGTATTATCATGGAACTTATAAACAAAGACATTGGCAACCTTCAAACACTGGACCCCACCCAGTTTGGTTTTGTGAAGGACCACTCTTGTCTCCTCGACCTGATTGACTTCTTCGAATCAGTCTCCAGAGCAAGGTTAAGATGGTCTACACAGATTATCTGGACCTTGTCAAGGCCTTCGACACCACCCCCCACTCTGGAATCATAGATAAACTTACTAAGATGGGCATTAATCCCTACGTCACACGATGGGTCACAAACTGGCTTACTGACAGAACCCCACACTGTAAAAGTAGCCGACTCTAAATCCAGCTCCTGACAAGTGGAGTACCTCTGGATTCAGTCCTGGGGGACCACTCTTGTTTGGCATCTACTTCTCCGAAGTACAGGCCAACATCAAGGAACTCTGGCTAACAAAGTTCACAGACTACTGCAAACTGGGAGCCATTATTGAATTCCCAAATGATGTGGATATTCTACAAAAGGGCCTTACAGAGATAGATGCTTGGTGCCAGAGCCATGGGCTCAAGCTCAATACCAAGAAATGTATAGTTATTCCCTTTGGAAAAAGCCATGTACCCATGAATTGCCACATAAATGGCAGTACACTAAACACAAAGAGTGATAAGGGACCTAGGGACACAAGTGAACAGTGGTCTCACCTTCGATAACCACATTGCCACAACAGTCAGGAAATCCTTCTATGTGGCACATCTAATTGCTAAGGGCTTTTCATCCAGGAAAAAGGTCATTGTCCCACTGTACTCATCCTTCATTAGACCCATTATAGAGTACAATACCCCATTTGGTATGTACTTCACAAGACATCTGCAACAGGTGGAAAGGCCGCAGACATACCTCATTCAAAGAATCACAGGCCTAAAGCAGATGCCCTATGCTGACTGGATTAAAAAAACTCAGAGGTGATCTCTGCTCAACAGACAAGGCCATGTCAAACCCAGAGCTGTTGGACATGCTGCACTTAAAGAAATCCCAATCCCTCAGAGCCATGCACTCCAAGGATCTAAACCTGGTTATCACGATGAACAAAATATGCTGGAGGGATATATTACTGTCCCAGAGACTCCCCATTCTTCAGAATAGACTGCCCATACATGTCAAGCAGAGCACCTCTTTGGCCCTCTTCAAAAGGAACCTTGATGACTGGATGGGAGATAGGAAGTTCATCCCAGAGATCATGTCAGTTGCCATGCTAGACAGGAGACCAGGGAAGTAAAATTCCTGGGAAAAAATAGCTGGGGAAATGTTATGGCTAGGCTTGTATAAGCCCTAGGGGCCGATAGTCTAGTACCAACCTGTGAACCTAAGAATGAGGCTAACATTTTCTTCCTTAAAGAAACAGATGCATATTATGGCAAGATGACGTGCAAAGCTAGTGGATCAGGCACAGTTCCTAGGAGTCCCGAATAGCTTGTCTGTTTTTGGAAGGACCCGTACACTGCCATTTGGGATCAAAACCTGCTTGGACTCAGCCCAGATACTAAGTCCCACAAAGGGCCACTGGGTAAAGGATGCAAAGCACTAAGGACAAGATGAAACAATATAAAACAGCAATATTAGAAAACACTGATGTATGATAAAATGTTTCTTTCGAGAACACGCTTAAAGTTAATAGCTTATATCAAATACTGAAACATAAATACAATGTACTGGCTGGTATATCTAACCCAAAACTTGGAAAAAAAAACAAAAAAACAACTAAGGATTCAGCCACTTCCACATTTATTCTGCTTGTAATACAATAAAAGTTGAAATGGCTGCATCCTTTGTGGTGTATTTTTTTAATATCAAATACAACTTGTCCAAGAAAATACTTCTGAAATCACTTTTAATCTGGTGTTCCTGACCACTTAGCAATTTTCTGTCTCCACTTCACCCTCTCCCCCCACCCCTTCTCTCAAAATAAATTACAGCTTTCATAGATACTGCAATGAGGAAGTTTTAATGCTGTATACAAATGCCCTCATCCTGTAACATCTAATATGCAATGACATCTGAAGATTTGTGTGCTTATATGCTATCATCTAGATTGCCCACTAGAACACCCACTATGTTCTTGGGTGCACTGCAGTCTAGTTCCCCTCACATTAACCACTGAGGTCTAAGTGTGACAGACTCTATCTTTGCAAGTCTACAACTAAGGAAAAGAGGCTCTGCCAAGAGTGTTCAGTTCTGTTCCACAACCACCGGCATGTGCACTAGGTCAGTACTTGAACCCAAGCAGTCAGCATTAGAGTGGATAGAAAAATTAATTGAACAGATTTTCAGAAATTTTTTTTTCTAAATTTTGAATGATATTAGCTTTTCTGCAGTTTTTATTTCTTAGCTATTTAATGCATTCAGCAAATTTGTTGCATCGCTATAAACCTCTTCATAGTGCAACTGCACATTAATCTAGAAAATTTATATTGTCTCTAGAAAATGCATCTGGTTAACAAAATCCAATATAAATTAAGTACCATTCAGGCAGTTTGGCCAAAGGAAAACTTATTGTAAATGCTATACAGTTCAAATCTATTTTATGCAAATAGATGAAAATTTGGCATACTCATAGCAAATTGCTGCTTGCAGATCTGTCATTTAAATTATTTTTTTTTTTATTTTACATTTGTTAACCGGGATATTCCGACTGGACACAGGTCCATTTTCAGCAGAGGCCCGGGGAGAAAAGCTCCACATGTGGATAGTTACATAAGAGTTAAACAGTAGCAGTTTTATACTGTCACATATAGATACCAGTACATAATTATAGGATTATATGCATACTTGGAATACATACATACTTAAACTTAACATTGTAGTTTTCTTGTTCGAACTTAGACATTTTTAGTGGTACAAGGCTGAAAAAGGTAGCATGTCATTCAGTAGTACAATACATATGAGAATGAGACTATGTCTGAAACATTGACTATTTTACAGATAGCCAGGTAGTGAAGAGAGTGGTAAGCTGGTTAGTTAGGGATGGTACAGGGGCACAGCCAGTGACTTTTTAGGAATTTTTTGAGAGATGTTTTAAATTGGTTAATAGTCTAGTTTGCTGTAAGTTCGGCAGGGAGCCAATTCCAGATTGTTCCAACAGAGTTGCAAAACAGAGTCACCTGCTGAGTTTTTAGATTTAACAGTTTGTGCCAGTATTTTGTCAGAAGACCGGAGAGTTTTTAGGTTACTGTAAGGGGTAATTATATTTTTGAGTTTGGGTGTGCTTTCGGGCTGATGGAGGACTTTGTGGGCTATTATTAATTGATTATACTGGATTTGAGAGGGAAAGTCTAGCCAGCCTAGAGATCGTAGGTTAATACAGTGGTGGTTTCTATATGCTGAGCCTGTGGCAAATCTTGCTATGGTGTTGTAACAGCTATTGAGTTTATTGAGGTCAGATTTACTCAGGTTTGTATAGATTGGGGAGGCATAAAGAAGGGTTGAAAGTAAATGTGTTCGGGCAATCACTGTCCTAGCAGTTGGGGTTAGAAATGCCTTAATTCTATACAGAGATCCTAGCTTTTTATCTTTTAAACAGTTGTCACTGTATACGCAATAGAAACATTTTGGTATGTTGATTTTTCAGCAAATAGTTTTTATTAAACTTTTACATTTATGACAGAGAGTTTAAACATGCATTAAAAGCAGGAGAGATACCACCTTTCACCCTTTTATATATACATGCACATTCACACACACGTATGAAAACACTTACATATTCATGAGCACATGCATGACAGTGTGCACAGATGTGCTGATAGATATACAAGTGTACACACGCATATACACAAACACATGTATACACCACATTTATAGACACACACTCCCCCTAAACACACACACACACACACACACACACACACACACACACACACACACACACACACACACACACATTCCATTGTTAAACAGAAACACAAATAAGGGTGTTCCACAAAACTCTTGCATTACAAAGGATGATCCATTTACCTATTTTGTATAAACATGGATAATATAACTGGGCATTTTGCTGGCATTTTTACATTTTTCAATCATCTCCCCACAGTTTTTCTTGATCTAACAACACTGTCAGCACAGCCTGGCAACCCCATGTGCAGAAAGAAATATTAAAACTATTATATTCAATCTGCATAAACATTTCTAGATTATAAACTCAGAAAATATTAAGTATAACAACATCGTTCGCTGACAATTCTACCCTTACTAAAAAAAAATGTAAACCCAGAACCCAATAGCACCATCAAATTAGTCAGAAAATGGGAGTTGAGTGTCAGACAGAAGATCAAACACATTTTATAGTATTTCTTGACATTTTTCTGTTACTGTTTTGGTGCACTTTTTCCACTTCTGTCTGGCAATCATCAGCCCCCCCCCCCCCAGACAATCAGCCCCATTTTTTCCCTTCATCAAGATGAAAGTGAACCAGAAAGAGCCATCAGTGCTGGCTTGAAGTTTTGACTTACTCCTAGTCTGCACCTGCTGAAAAGCCAGGCAGGGGATGAAGTTTTGACTTACTCCTAGTCTGCACCTGCTGAAGAGCCAGGCAGGGGATGTGCAGATGGGTGATCATGGAGACCATTTATTCATGTCTCCAAGGGTCATTCCCACCAAACTGCCCTGACTTTCCCAGAAGTATACAACAGGAGTTTCACAGCATTCAGTAGGGAAACTGCATCATCTAGTGTGTCTTTGAGTGAGTACAGCCCACACCTACCCCCACAAGAGAGGCGAGAGGACCATACCTGGGTCCTCCACTATCAGGCCAGCTTGTTGAACCCCAGTTGCCTGGGCTGTATTCAGGGCTCCATCCCTTGGCTGTATGGATCCAGGCATACTTCTTTACATTTTGCAATAATAATGCATGTTCATATGCTAGAAATTTCGTTAATAAATTATTTCTCATTCAGGCTGAGGAAATAGAAACATTTGATTTGTCCAAATGAGGCACAAATTATTCTATTAAATAGAAACTTTAATTCAAAACTTCCCAAACCTATCAGTTTAGAAACTAGACTGGGGACTAGTCAAAACATAGTTTTCTTCAAGCCATCTATGCGAGCCACCACAACTCCCAAAGTTTATACAATTTGAGACTGCCCATCTTTCTAATATAAGAAAGTGAGTGTGTTTGTAACAGAATCTACCATGGGTGCATAAAGCGGTTTTGGACAACTGGACATTGAGTCTTGAGTTAAATGCTTCTCTTTCGCATAGTTATCCACAGGAAACAAAAGATTGCTTCCTGAAAATACTGAGCACTTTATAGTTATAGTGCTATATATAATTTTTATTCAGATGGCAAGTAAGGCTCAGAGTTGGCACCTAGAAAATAACTACATCAGAAATTAAGGGAACTTGCTTAACATTTGGGCAATAAGTATCTTTGTTACAGGTTATCCTGACAAGTGCACAACCCTCATTACCGATGCAGATTATGTACAGATGGAGT
This sequence comes from Protopterus annectens, assembly GCF_019279795.1. Lineage (NCBI taxonomy): Eukaryota > Metazoa > Chordata > Ceratodontiformes > Protopteridae > Protopterus > Protopterus annectens. The sequence continues at coordinate 694,660,344 of NC_056749.1, forward strand.
GAGAAATATTATGTCAAAAATCACTAACTCGTAAACACAATGGCATTATCTCACAAAGGTGGGGTTTGTTATATTCCTGTTATCTGAATAAATACAGGGCTTGTATAGTATCAGACTTCTGGTGTCAGTCCAAGGGGATCAAATATCTGTCAGCCTGGGAAGACATGGTTGACAGGCCATGCTGGTTTGCCAGAGATGGTTTGCACCTACCTCCTCTGGGCTTTTGGATGCCAGCAAAGACATTAGCCACCCATGTTGTGCCTTTTTTTAGGCAATGTTAAACAACCAACCTCCCGACATAACAAAATATTCTCTAGGTAAACTCAAAGTACTGCTCTTTAATGCTAAGAGTTTAAACAAGAAACTGCACTCCTTGGAAGCACTCCCCACTTAGGAAGATGCTGACATCTGTGCAGTCACTGAGATATGGTTCAAGGGCACTGAAAGAACCCAGGCCGTGCAGGGCTATGATGCTTTTCATACATTCATACCACAAACTGAGCATGAAAGAAACAAAGGAGGAGGTGTATCCATCTTCATTAATGATAAGTACACCTTAAAACAGGTCAAACAATATGACTGTCTTGAGCTACTCTATGTCCAATTAACTATAGGCAAAGCCCCCTACCACATCACAGCTAGGTATCGGTCCCCCACCATGAAACAGGAAAAGCATACTGCATACCTGGATTTAATGGAGCCCAACACCTTACTCATGGGTGATTTTAATTATCCTACCACCATTTGTCAATAATTTCCCCACAATTTTTATTGGGGATAGAGGTTCTTGGACTTTGTCAATGCAAATGCTGTGGAACAGATAGTCAGCATACCCACAAGAGGCTCAAATGTCCTAGATATTGTACTCACCAACATGGGAGAGCATTGCACCCCCCTTACAATTTCCTCCCCAGTAAGATCGGACCATAAATCAGTCTCTGTCAATGTAATTATAAGAACAGCTACCCATTCAAGCTCAAAAACAAATTTTTTTAAAGACAAATGAACTACTAAGTGATGGTACAAGAAGTTTCAAAGCCTCCTCGAGCACAGATAACATGGACTCCTATGCAGAGGCGTACATCAATGCCCTGTATAACCACTTAAGCAGTTGTATAGAATCAGTTGTACCTGATTGGATTAAAACCAGGTCTTGCAGAAAAAGCTGCCCTGGTGGAACCCTAATATAAACAGGCTACACAAGAGAAAGAAGCTAATGTTCAAGAACAAGAGGGAACTGGCTCAACAGAGGAGGAAATCCCTGTCTAGCTTTTCTTAAGTTTTATGATACAAAAAATAGCCTCCCTAGCTAAGGATAATCACAAGACATTCATTAACTACATCTGAAATCAAAAATGGAATACTCAGCTATGCACTGACCTGGTTGTGGATGGTACCACCCATACTAAACCAAAGTTAATAAGCAACTTGCTAGCTGACAGATTTGGAACAAACTTCACCCCCCTGTCCCCTCAAGTCATCCCCCAAAGTTGGCTGCCATGATTCCTCAGCCTATTATCTCAAGACAGCAGGTTGTCTTAGTGATCTCCACGGCTGAAAACATGGCATCTGTGTAACCAGAAAACATCCCAGGTTGCCTTTTAAGCAACTTAAAACATGACCTAGCAGACCAACTTGGCTCCCTTTTTAAACACAGCCTGCGAACTGGCTATGTTCCAGTGGAATGGAGGACAGCAACAGTAATCCCTCTGCACAAAGGGGGACCATCAACTGACCCTGGGAATTATAGACCCATAAGCTTGACTAGCCTCCTCTGCAAGGCCATGGAAAGAATCATTATGGACCTTATTAACAAGGACATAGGGAATCTCCAATCTCTGGACCCAACCCAGTTATGATTTGTTAAAGGTAGAGCATGCCTGTTAAACATGGTTAACTTCTTCAAGAAAGCCACCAATGCCCTGGACGAGGGCAAGAAAGTACATTCTGTCTTGAGCCAGCCAAGGCATTTGACACAGTCCTCCACTCAGGTATTATAGGGAAGCTCTCCCAATTGGGAATTAACCCCTACATTACCAGATGGGTAGCCAAATGCCTCACCAATAGGACACCTACTGTCAAAGTGGGTGACTTTACCTCTAGCAAAAGACCAGTCACCAGTGGCCACATACCACAGGTTCTGTGCTGGGCCCCTTGTTGTTTGCAATTTATTTCTCAGAAGTCCAGGATAATGTGGATGGCCAGTGGATGACCAAGTTAACTACAATTGCAAATTGGGAGCAATCATTGAGTTCCCCAATGATGTTACTATATTGCAGACAGGGTTAATGCAGATAAATGATTGGTGCCAAAGCCACAGATTAAAACTAAATACAAAAAAATGCATTATTTCCATTGGGAAAACTGATAGCCCCGCTAATTAGACTATAGACAGCATTCCACTAAAGTGTAGACCCAGTAGTACATGATCTGGGTACTCAAGTTGATAATCTGAACTTAGGCCACCACATATTCACAGTAGTAAGGAAATCCTTCCATGCAGAACATCCTCAAAGTAAAGGCATCTTATCTAGAGCTAAGGATGTTATAATTCCATTATACTTGTCCCTCATCAGACCAATAATTGAATACAATGCTCCCTTTTACATGTACCTCACAGGTCACCTGCAACAGTTGGAGAGACCACAGAGGTTTGTTACCAAGCAATTACAGGGGTATACAAAACAAGTCTTACACAGAATGACTGAAAGCCCTGTCACTGTACTCTGTCTCCTACAGGCTGCTAATGGGTGACCTAGGACTGGCTTATAGGGCAGTCTTTGACCAGGCCCTGATTGAAATGATACACATTCGTAAATAAAACTGCACAAGGGTCACCATCTCCAGGCATCTTAACCTAGACTCTTGACATGAACCGGTCATGATGGAGATGTATATACATCTCCCAGAGACTGCCACTTCTCTGGAACAAGCTTCCAATTCACCTAAAACAGAGCCCCTCCCTGACCCTCTTAACACTCAATCTAGATCAATGGATGGGTGACTGCAAATTCTCTCCTGGGGTGGTACCCATGTCGCTCCCACACAGAGGAAGTCTGTATTAACTACCATAGAGCCTTACTTCTGTGAACTTCACTCACCTAACCACCAACAACTGGGGCAGATCGGGATTAATCTTGCTAGGCTTGTAAGGGCTCTAGGGCTATTAACTTAGTAACCGCCTACAAATGTGTGAAACTGTTGCTTTTACAAAGCTGTATTAACTACCATAGAGCCTTACGTCTGTGAACTTCACTCACCTAACCACCAACAACTGGGGCAGATCGGGATTAATCTGGCTAGGCTTGTAAGGGCTCTAGGGCTATTAACTTAGTAACCGCCTACAAATCTGTGAAGCTGTTGCTTTTACAAAGCTGTACTAACTAGCATAGACCCTTACTTCTGTGAACTTCACTCGCGTAACCAACAACAACTGGGGCAGATCGGGATTAATCTGGCGAGGCTTGTAAGGGCTCTAGGGCTATTAACTTAGTAACTGCCTACAAATCTGTGAAGCCGTTGCTTTTACAAAGCTGTATTTCAGTGTTCTACTTCAAAGACATTTTGAAATTTGTCTTTGCAGCACCTTTTAATACAGACTTCTATAAAAGATGTATGCAAAAATATAAAGATGTCTGATATTGTTTTTAAAGTTTACAAACAGACTGTATGCAATTTATATTTAATGCACTTCACTGTTAATATGACCAGGATGACTGCAGTAGCTGCCTAAAAATGAAGCTAATATTTCATTATTTAATGTAACAGTTAATATATCCTTAAATATGTTAAGACTGTACCTGAGGGTGTGATGATAGTAAACACAGTAGGTGTATGGGATGATAGTGATGTGGTGGTTGTAGTTGTTGATAAAGATGCTGGTTGTGTAATTATTGCTAGAAAAGGAAAAAGAGCAACATCAGTAAATTAACAGTGTCATTGCAGTCAGAGATGTGGTTATACGCACAGCATCAAATTTATAGCTACTTCATTTAGAAACTCTTACTAAAGTGTGTTCATGTGGAGCTTAACATCACAATATGCTGTAAATGTTGACTCTATTTGCAAAACTTTTGACATTCTTGAAGGCTGATTGCAAGTGAATTTATATTCTCTAAACAAACACACTACATACTGTTTTCATGCATTATTCCTGGGTACTCAATCCAGTTCAGGATGAGATCAGTATTGCAGACAACTCAGTACTTAATAGGTACAAATCAGAAACACAAAATGCACAAACACACACACACACACACACACACACACACACACACACACACACACACACACACACACACACACACACATACTGCATGAAATGATCACCTGTTGGAAATCTGGAGAATTTCCAATTGATGGTACATTTTTAGGATGTGGGAGGAAACAAGCCCATCAGCAGAAACCCACACGGACACATGGAGGACATACAGACTCTATACAGCAGACATCTCATCTGAGAACCAAGAATCAAAGCTAACTGCTGCAATGCTGAGACATCAGTGCCCATTTAAATTAAACTTCCGGTCAATAAATACTTTTTCCATGTACAGAAGTCCTAATCTGAGAATAATTCCAAGAAACGTGTAACTTTGTAAGAAAGCAGCATAGGATACTGGCAAAGAATAAATGCACTTTGGAAATTAAATAAATCAGAGGGGTTTGAAGAGAGGATAAAACTGGTTTACAACAGTGGAAGAATAGTAAAGTGTGTGATTAGCAATGTTGGTTGTGCAACAGCTAGTACACCCATTCCATGTGACTGTATTGCTGACACTGTAGTGCAGCATAAAGGGAGTGTTGCACTACTGAGTGTGTCATCCTTTAGATTAATATGAAGCCCCATCTACTTGAATTGGTGGTAACTCAGGTGGATGTAAAAGATCCCACGGCATCTACTGAAAAGAGTATGGGAAGTCCCTTGGGGTCTGGCCAAATTTCCCCTAGTAGCATAAATATCACCTTGCATCTCCTCCATTGGATCATTGGGGCTAACCTGGGCAAACAAAGGATAAGTAAATGTATTTATTTGCATTTGTATATAGTGGCGGTCCTGATTAAAAAAAAAAAAAAAAAAAATTCACCCAAGGTCCAAGAAGAAAATCTCCTTAAACAAGAAAATCAAGACAATTCAAAAATACAAAATGCAAGTACAGAAATTCAGAATTACAAAATCCAAGAATGAAAAATACAGCAAAATATTTTTGCACAATTTACAAAGAATATAAAATGTAACCATTTGAAATATCAAGACGCAGCAGAGCAAGTCCCAACACGTGGCGAATGAATGGCCGAAAGATCAGACTTGCATATATTAAGCCCCAGATGCCATTTCTTGGAATATTCCCTTATGGTGATCTCAGAATTGGTATATATAAATTCAGGGGGTGTTGGGGACTTGCCCCTTCCATGTGGGGTGATGCAGGGTGGCTTGCCTCCCTTCCAAAAAGTTTTAATGAGAAGAGTGCTATTCGAGCTTTGCTCTTCCTTGGGTTTTGGTCTCTCTTTTTTCATCTTTTTGACATTTGGCATTTTAAGTGCCAACATTTCAATAGGAAGCCCATGCAATATCACTGTACATTTTAACAAATGGATTTTATAAAGTGAAGCAGAAAGATAAGGTAATGCGAACTTAAGCTTTTAAGAACTAAGAATGTAAAACTTAAAAATAGCTTTTAGTATTGTATATCCAAATACTCTAAAGGTATAGTGGATAAGGAAATGAAATGCAAGTCAAACAAATAACTTCCCAAATATAACATAGCAGGGGGGCTGAGATATATTGTCACCCTTGACTCCTGTGAGCAAGGATGATGAGGACTGAGAAGGAACAATTTAAGGCTGTGCAGCAGACTGCAAGAAAACAGGGGAGGATATCAACAGAGAACAATTCTAGTATGGAAATTGGATAAATCAGAGATATTTAAAGAGGAAAAGGAATAAAATCTATTGAGTTGGGCTACAGTTTTAGCAGCCCCAGAGTGAAAGAATAGTAGTGAGCTGAATGATTTGGAGTGGAGGTCTGCAAATGTACAACACATTAGCATTAAAGAGGAGTGGGCTGTGTGAAAATTTGATTATGGACAATCACGCAGCACAAGAAGATTTTACTGGTGAGACCTGAAGTATCTGCAGAAACTGGCAGAGATTCTCTGTCTTAATAGCTTTACATCATTGCATATTTGGCATGGTGAGTGGGTCATAACTAGGGCAGAACAAAAATCCATGCAGCAGCAAATACAATGCTGTGTTAGGATGCCTCATTCTCTTCTCTGACTGTGAGGTACATATTGGATCGGGTCCACAAGAATCAGGTGACATCTGAGATGAAGTGGCACCAACAACAGTGGTGGCAATTTACTTGTGGGGTAACATATAAAGCTATGTTAAACCCAGAGCTGTTGGACATGCTACACCTGAAAAAAATCCCAATCCCTCCGAGCTACATGCTCTAGGGATCTAAACCTTGTCACCACAATAAAACAGGACATGCTGGAGGAATAGATTCCTGTCCCAGAGACTTCCTATACTCTGGAACAAGCTACCCATCTATGTCAAGCAAAGTTCTTCATTAGCACTCTTCAAGAAAAAGCTTGATGAGTGGATGGGAAATAGGAAATACACCCTGGGGATCACTTCTGTGGCTCTGCTTGACAGGGGCACAGGAAATTAACTTTCTTGGGTGGTGTAAGCCATGGAACCTTGCTGGCTAGGCTTACTTAGGCCCTTTGAACATATGAAAAAAAATGAAAATCAAGCTAGTGTGATTGTTCTACTGGAAAATAAGATACACAGCCTACTGCAATGAAAAATGACATCTATGCTGTCAGTCACCTAGACTCTGCAGTAATGACTTGACAGTAGTAGAAGAAATTACTTCCTTGGTAAGTGGCCACCAGTATGTGCCTATGCAGTGGTAGGTTTATAGTTATCCAGAGACTGAACTGAGACAGACATGAAGTGTGACAACTACTGGCATGAATGAGAATTTACATTAGGTTCTGCTTTGCTCACACCCCCAAAGAGGGGGCAGGTTACAAATGTTACCAAGCTATACCCAGTCATAGATGGATATGACATCCAAAAAAAAAAAAACTCAGTATAAGTGTACTAGACAATCTGTTTTATGAGATATATATATATATATATATATATATATATATATATATATATATATATATATATATATATATAAAATATGCACTGTGTTCGATAACCTCTACAGTGATCAGCTAGGAAAATTAAGAAACAAAACATTACTGCTGTTTTCATAACTGATGCAAGATTGCCAGATGATTATCATTTGAAATAAATAGAATTTTTATTGTGATCAGAAAGAATGACCATCTGAAGGCCTATCATCACTATTATTATATAACTCATGCTTGCTCACCTTGTTGCAGAGCTTTTCAGTTGCACTCGAATGTTATATGACCTGTTGTTTTATAACAGCACTCATGAATTCCACATGACCTGTGGATTTATAGCAGCAGTAGCCTTCATGCCAGTTTTTGTGGATATGTGCTAAAACTCAGTGTCATGTGGATGCCAATGGGAGAGAACATTTTTTTCAAGCTATGATGAACACCTTAAAGAGGATCATAGGTAGGTACTAGGTTATCTGCCCAAGGGCATTTATAAGCCTAGCCAGAATGTTTTGGCTTTCACCTCCCTTTTAAATTAGTTTCCTGGGCCTCTGTCTAGAAGGGCCACTGAAGTGATTCCAGGGGTAAATTTATGATTTCCCATCCACTCATCAAGATTCCTCTTGAAGAGAGTCCGCGAGGGGCTCTGCCTAATGTAGACTGGGATTTTATTCCAGAGCGAAAGAAGTCTCTGGGAGAGGAATCTATCCCTCCAGCATGTCCTGTTTATTGTTGTGCTGAGGTTTAATTCACTAGAGCGTGTGGCTCCAAGAGATTTGGTTTTCTTGAGGTGGAGCGTGTCCATTAATTCTGGGTTGGACATGGCCTTCTACGTCAGGCAGAGATCACCTCTGAGCAGGAAGTAAGCAACCGAGTATAGCTGTCGTTTCTTTAGTCGAGCTGCATAGGGCATCTCTTTGAGGCCCATGATCCTCTTGGTGAGGTACTTCTGTGGTCTTTCCAGCTGTTGAGTAAGGTACATACCAAATGGGGCATTGTACTCTATTATGGGCCTAATGAATGATGAATAGAGGGGCACAATGACATCTCTTAATCTAGAGGTGAACCCCTTCATGATTAGGTGGGCTACATAGAATTTCTAACCACTTTGGCAATGTGGTTATCAAAGGAGAGGTTGATATCTATCTGGGTCCCCAGGTCCCTAATTACATTTTCCGTACCTAGTGGATTACCACCTATGTGGTAATTCGTGGGCACTTTGTTTTTTCCAAAGGGGATGACTATGCATTTTTTGGCATTCAGCTTGAGGCCATGGCTCTGACACCAGGTATCTGTCTCTGTAAGACCCTTCTGGAGGATGTCTGTGTCAGCCTGAGAGTTGATTATGGCCCCCAGTTTGCAGTCATCTGTGAACTTGGTCAGCCATAGACCTCCTGTGCTAGCCTGTACCTCAGAGAAGTATAAACCGAATAGGAGGAGTCCCAGGACTGAGCCCTGTGGGATGCCACTTGTAACTGGTTTAGAGTCGGACATGGCACCCGCAACTCTGACCATGTGTGTTCTATCCATGAGCCAGTTGGCCTCCCATCTCATGACATAGGGGTTAATTGTCAAGCTGGTGAGCTTGTTTATGACGCCAGAGTGGGGAATGGTGTCGAAGGCCTTAGCGCGATCCAGGTAGGCTGTGTGGACTACCTTCCCTTCATCTATGGCCTTGGTAACTGTTTCAAAGAAGTCAGCTAGGTTTAGGAGGCAGGATCTGCCTTTAACAAAGCTGAATTGGGTAGGGTCCAGTGTCTGGAGGTTCCCAATGTCTTTGTTTATGAGTTCCATGATGATTCGCTCCATAGATTTGCAGACCAGGCTAGTCAGGCATATAGGGCGATAGTTCCCAGGTTCTGTTGTGGCACCACCTTTGTGGAGCGGGATGACTGCTGCTGTATGCCATTCTTTGGGTACATATCCTGTGGTAAGGCTGAGACTGAATAATGAATTTAGGTGAGGGTTTAGTTCCTTTTGGAGCTCGTGTAAGGCTCAGCCTGGGACACCATCCGGTCCCATTGATGCTGTGTTCTTAGCTTTGGAGAGGGATGTTTTTACTTGCATGTCCGTGATGTCTGGGGCTCTGCATTCTTCTGGTATGGACACGGGCCCTTTTGGGGGTGAGGGGGGGTGAAGTTTGCACTGAACTTTTCAGCCAGGATGTTGGCAGTGTCAATTGGTTCAGTGTATTTTTTGCCATTTTGCACTAGCTCAGAGCATATCTGAGAGTTGCCACCTAAGTTTTTGACCTAGCTAAAGAAGGCTTTGTGGATATCTTTAGAGTCTTTGGCAATTTTTCTTTCGAAACTGGCCTTGGATGATTTTATGAGGGATCGTAGTTTCTTGCTAATATTGATCAATGATGCCTTTCCTTTATGGGATTTTGCTCTATCATGTTCTGTTGTTTAACTTATTTATGGTCAGGGACCACCAGACTGGTTTCCTCTTTTTGGAGGAGTGAGTCTTGGTTTTACTTGGGATGGCTCGATCCCTGCATCCCTGTAGATGCTCATAGAATGCACTTGTAAAGGATTCTGCGGTTTGGGTAGCATTATCTTTTAGCAAGGGGGCTTTGAAACTTTCCACCTCGGTCTTGAGAAGTGTGAAGCTTGCTTTTGAAAATTTTTTCATAGTGGTTTCCTTGACTGGGGGTGGGGTCGGGATGTGGATGTCCAGTGTGATTAGTTTGTGATCTGATCTCACCAGCGAGGGGTTTACCTCCAGTGTGGAACACTGATCCCACATGTTGGTGATGATCAGGTCCAGTATGTTGTCCCCTCTAGTGGGTGCGGTGACAAGCTGTTCCAGGATGTTAGAGTGTATAAACTCTAGGAAGCGTTGGGCAAAGGAGTTTGTACTAGAGTAATTCTCCCAGTCAATGTTCGGGTAGTTGAAATCTCCCAATATCATGGTGTTTGGTAGGACCTTTATATTTTCCAGTGTTCTCAGGAATGCTGAGTGGGGGTCCTGAGACAAGGTAGGTGGTCTGTAGAAGGCTACAATCTGAAATGCAGCCTTGCCCACTGTTAGTTGCACATGGATGGTCTCCGAGGCCTTGTGCTGTGCTACTAACCTGGAGGTGTGGGTATCCTTTATGAAAATGGGTACGCCTCCTCTTTTTGGATTTCGGCCCGGGTTCTGGGGCCAAAAGTTATGATATGAGTTGTAGCCTGGTAGTGCTGGAGTGCTCTCTGGAGCTTTGAACCAGGTTTCTGTTACTGCAAAGATATCTATTTGCTCCATGCTAAGGAGTGCCTCGAGTGCGTGCATTTTGAGGTTTAGACTTCTGGCATTGAGGAGCATTACCCTCAGTTTTTGGTTTCTTGTGTTTTTTATGGAGGCGGGCTTGTCCTTTGAGCCTTGCCTAAAAAAGGCACTATGGGGGTGGCAAGAGCCTTGGCCAGTATTCGAAAGCCTAAGGGTGACAGGTGCAAGCCATCTCTGATGAAGCAGCGTGGCTTGTCGAGCATGTCGTCCCAGGCTGACAGACACTAGATCCCCTTTGAATGACACCAATAGCTTAGCCAATTGTTAAAACTGATCATTTTTTCCTTGTACTGTGGCATCATTCTTGGTGAGGGCAAGATGCTACTCAGGGTCAGGGTCATACCGGCCTGGGCTACATGATCAGAGAGCTCCTTTATGTCTTTTCATGTAGTCCAGGGAGGTATGTCTCAGGTAATTCACACCAGCATGTACAATGACAGAGTCATATCTGTGCTTGTTTTGGAGTGACCTGAGTGCTTGTGTTATGGGATGAATCCTGGCACCCGACAGGCAGCTCACTGTAACCTTCTCCTTGTTCTGTCTAGTGAGTGGGAAATCAGTGTGCCTGACTATGGAGTCACCTATTACTAGTGTATTGTGTGTGCTGATTTGTCTTATGGGCTGTGGTTGCTTGGCACCCTGGCTTTGTGAAGTATGTGAAAAGAGGTTTGTGTTTGAGGGTGGAGGTTGCTTGGATGTCTGCTTTGGAGGTCTCTGGTGCTTAGGCAGATTTTTATTTAGAGCCTCCAAGTATGTTTTTGAGTATTTATGTGTGTTGTTTGCTGGTGCATGTATGACTGTTTTATGTGAGACTGGAAATGTGGTGCAAATGTTTCCCTTCTCCTCCTGGCTGGCTGTTCCAGCCTTGGGTTGAGAGAGCTTGGCCTCCAGTTTGGCTGTATAGTTGCATCTCTCACATACATTTGTGTTTGTTGGAAGGAGGAGAGGGTTATCTGTGTACATGAGGCAATTGTAACATTGCCTCAAGATTCCCAGATTCACCAGCTGGACTGGAGAGTATACCTGAAACTGCCCTTTGGACATGCCTGTATGGATAACTGAACTGTTTACTGATTTCCCGGTAGGGACGATATAGGGATCCTTGAACTTTTGTATGGTAAAGAGGGAGATGCTGTGTTAGCATTTATTAGTGCTTACTGAGAGCTTGGAGTAAATGTTGGGCTGTAACAGGGAAGTCTGAGTGCTAAGTTTTAGAGTTTGACTAGTTCTAAGTGAAAAATTGAAGAGCAGACTTCGTGGAGCCTGGAATAGTTTAACCCTAGCTAACTGGTGCTGCGAGGTGTGCAAAAGCGTGCTAATGTGGGTTTTAAGGCAGGGAGATGAAAGAGCTAGGAATTAGCCCAAAACGGCCAATAAACTACAAGTTGCTGGGCTGTGACCACTCCTCCAGGGACAGATAGGCTTCTCAAAGCTCCCCACTCTCACTGGTGAACAGAGAAACTTCCTCCTATCCAAGTAAGGATATGGGCAACACAGGAACCTATACCACAGTCCTGAATTCAGCAGAGCCTGAAAACTGGACTAGACTAGCTTAGAAAAGGTGGGAAACAAGAATATTTTTTTTCTTTTTTTTGACAGGGATACAATAAGTTTCAACAAAAAAACACTTAAAGTGCGCTAGCCTGATAGAAGCATTTAATTTTTTTTATTTTATTTTTTAAATCCAAAATCCAAACCAGTCCCCTGGCTAACAAAAGAGACTAGACAAAAAATTCTACTTGGAAACAAAGCTTGGGCTAATTGGAGAACTAACAGAACCTCCCCTGAACAACAAACCTTTAGACAGCTAAGAAACATAATTAAAAAGGCTATACTCTCTGACAAAAAGAACTACTATTGTAAGCTACAACAAACACACCAAAAGAATCCTCAGAAATTTTGGACTAACATCAATAGGCTCCTCAACCCTGATCACTCATAGGTTCATAGGTTCATACTAGGCTATCTGCCCAAGGGCATTTATAAGCCTAGCCCAGAGTTTTGTGGCTTTCGCCACCCCTTTAGTTTGAAGGAAACTATGCCCATTATTTTGCTGTGCCTCTGTCAAGCAGTGACACTGAGGTAATCCCTGGGGTATATCTGCGATCTCCCATCCATTGGTCAAGATTTCTCTTGAACAAGGCCAGCGAGGTGCTCTGCCTCACATGTACCGGGATTTTGTTCCACAGCATAGGGAGTCTCTGGGTGATGAATCTGTCCCTCCAGCACGTCCTATTAATAACCGTGTCAAGGTTTAAGTCTCCCGCCCTTGTAGTTCTGAGGGATCTAGATTTTTTGAGGTGAAGCATGTTCATCAAATCTGGGTTTGACATGGCCTTGTATGTCAGGCACAGGTCACCTCTGAGCAAGCGGTAAGTGACTGAATAGAGCTGGAGTTCTTTCAGTCGGGAAGCATAAGACATATTTTTGAGACCCTTTATCCTTTTGGTGAGGAACTTTTGGGGCCTTTCCAGCTGCTGCAGGTGTCGGGTCAGATACATTCCGAATGGGGCATTGTACTCCATCATTGGTCTGATGAGTGATGAGTACAGGGGGACGATGACCTCCCTTAATCTAGATGTGAATCCCTTCATGATCAGGTGGGCAATGTAGAAGGTCTTCCTAACTACTTTAGCAACGTGAGTGTCAAACAAAAGGTTACTGTCAACCTGGGTCCCCAGATCCCTGATAACCTCTTCTGTGCTCAGTGGATTGCCACCTATATGGTAGCTAGGGGTAACCTTGTTTTTTCCAAAGGGTATGACTATGCATTTCTTGGCGTTTAACTTTAGGCCATGGCTCTGGCACCAGTTATCCGTTTCTGTGAGACCCTTCTGAAGGATATCTGTGTCAGATGTGTTCTCTACTATGGCGCCTAGTTTGCAGTCATCTGCTAACTTTGTCAGCCATAACCCTCCTGTGTTTGCTTGTACTTCAGAAAAGTAGATGCCGAACAAGAGTGGGCCCAGGACTGAGCCCTGTGGGACACCACTTGTGACAGGCTTTGAGTCTGACATGGTGCCAGCAACTCTGACCCTGTGGGTTCTGCCACTTAGCCAGTTTGCAACCCATCTTGTGATGTATGGGTTTACATTTAAGCTGATGAGTTTTTCAATGATACCTGAGTGGGGTATTGTGTCGAAAGCCTTTGCCAGGTCGAGGTAGGCTGTATGGACTGCCTTTCCCTCATCAATGGCCTTGGTGACTGTTTGAAAAAGTCAACCAAGTTTAAAAGGCATGATCTGCCTTTGACAAAGCCAAACTGGGTTGGATCCAAAGTCTGCAAGTTCCCTATGTCTTTATTTATGAGTTCCATTATTATCCTCTCCATAGCTTTGCAGATCAGGCTTGTCAAGCTGATGGGACGGTAATTTCCAGGGTCGGTGGAGGCACCGCCTTTGTGAAGTGGGACCACAGTTGCCGTGCGCCACTCCTTGGGTACGTATCCTGAGGTGAGGCTAAGATTAAACAGCTGTCCTAACTGCGGGTTTAATTCCTCATTGAGTTCATGGAGCACACAGCCGGGGACACCATCCGGTCCCATGGATGCTGTGTTTTTCACCTTGGAGAGAGCAGTTCTCACCTGGGCGTTAGAGATGTTCGGTGGGCTACATTCCTCTGGTATAGATATCTCTCCTTTTGGGGGGGGGGGGGGGTTTGCACTGAACCTGTCAGCCAGTATGTTGGCAATGTCTGTAGGTTCAGTAATTTTCACATCATTTTGAACTAATTCTGAGCATATCTGGGAGTTTCCTCCCAGGTTTCTAACATAGCTAAAGAAGGCCTTATGATTGTCTTTTGAGTCCTTAGCGATTTTTCTCTCAAAATTTGCCTTGGATGATTTTATGAGAGCTCTTAGTTTTTTACTTATAATGATCAAAGGTGTCTTACCTTTTAAGGATTTTGCTCTATCTTGTAGTAGCTTCCTCCTTTTGTTGTAGAGCTTGTTTATGGCTGGGGTCCACCAGACTGGACGCTTGCCTTTGGTACAAAGAGTCTTTGTTTTGTTTGGGATTGCCTGATCCATGCAGTCCTGTAGGTGCTGGTAGAAGGCATTTGTAAGTGATTCAGTGGCTTGAGTAATGTTTTCCGCCGGCGCGGGGGCCTCAAAGGAGACCACACTAGTCTTTAGAAGTGTGAAGTTGGCTTTTGAGAAGTTCTTCACTGTGGTCTTTTTTATCTCAGGTAGGGGCGGGATGAGGACCTCCAGTGAGATTAGTTTATGATCTGATCTCACCAGTAAGGGGTATACTTCCGGTGTTGAACATTGTGATCCCATGTTCGTGATGATGAGATCAAGTATGTTTTCACCTCTTGTGGGGATGGTGACTAGTTGTTCCATGGCATTTGAGTTTATGAACTCCAGGAATCTTTGGGCTAGAGTGTTTGGGCTTGAGTAGTGATCCCAGTCTATATTAGGGTAGTTGAAGTCACCTAGTATGATGGTGTTTGGAGATGCATTTATCCCCTCCAGTGTTTTCAGGAAAGCTATGTGAGGTTTCTGAGTTTGAGAGGGTGGCCTGTAACATGCTACAAATTGTAGAGCAGTCTTGCCTATGGTTAATTGCACCTGGATGGTCTCCGATGCATCGTGCGTTGCCACCAACCTTGAGGTATGGGTGTCCTTGATGAATATGGACACCCCCCCCCTTTCTTGGTGTTGTCCGGATTTTGGGGCCGGAATGCATGATATGAGGTAAAACCTGATAGTGCTGGGGTGCTCTCAGGAGCCTTGAACCAGGTTTCAGTTACAGCACAGACATCGATGTTCTCCATACTGAGAAGGGCCTCAAGTGCGTGCATCTTGAGGTTGAGACTTCTGGCATTGAGCAGCATTACCCTTAGTTTTTCCTTTTTGTGTTCTAGGGTGGTAGGTTTAGAATTTGAGCCTTGCCTAAAAAAGGCACTATGGGGGTGGCAAGAGCCTTTGCCAATATCCGGAAGCCCAGGGGTGACAGGTGCACACCATCCCCTCATGATGCTGATCATAATACCCCACTTCAACACCTACATCACAGAGACCATACAATCCCTAGCTAGCCAGCTTTCCACTGATAACATGAAGCTCCCATCTTCTTTAGCTGGATCTCTACCAACATTTAGATTTCAACCTATCTCAACCACTTTCATCTACAAAATCTTACTAAAACTTAAGCCTTGCACTCCTTCAGCCGACCAGTTACCTTCTGAATATTTGTAAATAGCAGCCAAAGTTATTGCCTTTCCCATATCCATCCTACCTGACAGAACCATTAATGAAGGAATCATTCCAGACATCTGGAAAATCTCCCACATCATCCCCCTACATAAAGGTGGTAAATCCAATGACTACTCTAATTACAGTCCAATAGCTCTACTATCACCTTTAGCTAAAGTCATGGAAAAATGCATTCACCACCAGCTACTAGACCACCTAACTAAACACGACATACTGGCTAATTACCAGCATGGCTTTAGGCCATTTCATAGCACTACCACCGCTCTACTATGTTTCACCGACTCCATTAATAAGAACCGTAATAACAACATCCTCTCTTCTGCTCTCTTCATCGACCTTTCAAAGGCTTTTGATATGGTAAACCACCCCCTGCTTATAAAAACTCTTGAACTTCTTGCTCTAGATACCCTAGCTATACGATGGTTCAAGTCTTACCTCAATAATAGGCAACAGGCAGTTCTCTGGGAAAATAAACTATCATCCCACCTGCCAGTCACCCTTGGAGTCCCTCAGGGCTTCATTTTAGGACCTCTTCTTTTTTCTTTATTCATCAATGACCTTCATGTAGCAATCCCTGAAGCCACCTGTATTCAATATGCCGATGATTCCACACTTATATGTTCTGACAACTCCACATCTGAACTACACTCTCTAACTCAAAAAGTATTCAACTCAGTAGAAGACTGGTTCCTGAAACGCTGCCTCCTTTTGAATGCCAAAAAAACCAAGCTTCTACTCTTTACACCTACCAATAGGTCCTCTCCTATTGACTTCTCTATTAAATCTAACAATGGTACCCTCATCTTTCCCGATCCCACTACCAAACTATTAGGAGTCACAACTGACAACAACCTTAACTTTGATAACCATATAAATAACACCATTCAAACAGTGAACAGAAAAATGGGCTCCATATATAGAATCAAACCCTTCTTAACTCCTATAGCTAGAACCACCATTGCCCACTCTCACTTAATCTCAACTCTTCTTTATGCTTCTCCTATTTATACTGATCTAAAAAAAAATAATCTTCTCAAACTATCAAACTCCTATAACAATATTGCCAGATTTGCCACTGGCAATGCATTTCGAACACACCGCTGTCTGAATCTAAAGCAGCTAGACTGACTTGAACTCCCTAACGTGCTAACTTTTTCCCAACTCACCATTGCTCATAAAATCTTTTAACAACCAAATAATATTCCAATACTTGCTAACCTCATTACCCCTTATAATAATATGAATTCCCTATGCTCTTCAACTAAATTACTTGCTAGCATAAGTAAGTCTAATAACTTGTCAGGCGACAGCCTATTCTCCAATACTGCTGGGAAACACTGGAACCTTCTACCTACCAATCTAACTCTACTACCTTCACTGTCGCTCTTTAAGCAAAAACTCATAATTCACCTAAAATCACACTGATTATGTCCCTGCACTAACCCTGATTAATCTACTACCTTTCCTATTTTTTATCTTCATACTGCCTATGGATACACAATCATACTCTACATACCCCACTGTATGCTAAAAACTGGTCATTGTAAAGCTTATATAACCACAAGTGTTTATGTTAACTAACAATGAACTTTAGTGTATCTCTCTTATCAAATGATCACATGACTGTTATATTACTTTATACTCAGCTGCTTAGTATTGTACTTTTGAAAATCCTTCTTTTTATTCTAAATACCTCTTACTTTATTTGTTATACAATTATATATTACATTTTGTGCTATGTTGGAGCTTTTCTCCCCAGGCCTCTACTGAAAATTGAAATATATCCAGTTAGACTAGCCCGGTCAACAAATGTAAAATAAATAAAAAATAAAATAAAGTTAAAACAGTAGAAAAACGACTTAAATGACTTAATCAAGTGCTAACAGCAAAAACAGCAAAAAACAGTTTTAGTATGCAGAAAACAGCTCAGAAATACCAGAAATAGCTTTTCTGCGAGTCTAGCAGTTGCAGGAGAAAATGCAGAGAAAAAAAATACTTATCTGGTGAAAAGTCTTGTCGCTCTGCTGCTTGCAGTACTCTGCAGGACACCACAAGGAGCGTGGCTGAGTAGAATACAAGCGCAGAACCGCGCTAATGCAGGTTTTAAGGCAGGAAGATGAAAGAGCTAGGAATTAGCCCAAAACGGCCAACAAACTACAAGTTGCTGGGCTGTGACCACCCCTCCAGCGACAGATAGGCTGCTCAAAGCTCCCCACTCTCACTGGTGAACATAGAAACTTCCTCCTATCCAAGTAAGGATATGAGCAACACAGGAACCTATACCACAGTCCTGAATTCAGCAGAGCCTGAAAACTAGACTAGCTTATAAAAGGCGGGAAACAAGATCAGGGTCCCCAGCAGAAGGATGAAAGTTGACAAAAATGATCATCAAAAGTACAGACAGGGGAAATCAAAAACCCATAAAGTCAAACTACACAGACCTTGATTGTGCAGGATCACTGTGCAGTGAGATTTGGAGTTGTGCTTTCACATGGGGGGTCCAGGGATGCTTGGCCCCCAACATAAACGCAGGCATATTTTTTGACCTTCAGTGTTTTCAATGTTCCTGGTTTGATCTTTTAATGTTTTCTCTTTTCTGCTTTTGTCCTTCTGATAGTGACCCATAAGATTCCCCTAGGTAGTGAGAATGCAACAGTTATGCATGAGCCACATATCTGAAGTGGAACTGTGGAACCATGAAAAATAAAAAGGTAGAGGCTTTACTAAGTGTAACTGCAATGACATACTGCTCATGAATAAATGTGCAGACTATATCAGGGCCATCTTGCTTGCATCATTAGCAAACTGAAATGTATACAACACATAATTCCAGCTCCTGAACTTCCACGAGTTTGTTGTTGTAAGACCACATTCAGAAAGGATGATCACATCTCACACTTCATGTTAGATGACAAAGTTTGCTGAAAACATTATAGCTTCCCGAAATCTGTCAAACTTGTAGTTCAGTCTGAAATACCACAGACAGCTGAGATCAGTGCTCAAAGTCCAAATCCAATCTTATTTAGAACACAGCGGTTCTTTAGAAACTTCAAGAAGCATCTCCTGCCGAAAGTTTTCTTTTTTAAATAACCATTTTTATTATGACAAAATGATGTGTAACTCATACAAAGAATGTTCAGTCATACTTAAAAAACATGCCCCCTATGGGGGGTGTAACAGCAATATAATAAAATGTAATTACTAACTATGCACCTGCCTCATGTAGAAAAGAAATGAGAATCTAAGTAGTTGGTTCTTTTTGAAATAACACCACTCCTAGGTATGTAACAGGTTTTTAAATCTGAGATCACAGAATGTAATTTGGAAAATGTAGTTCATATGAAAAACATAAAGAAGATAGAAAATGCTGGCACATTTGAATGAGTAAGAATAAGGAAGTTAGAAGGTAGAGTCAAATTCTGTTTTTATAATGTAGTGTGTACGGGTATGGTATGGTAAAAAGTGAATTGTCAACTTAGTATATCTAATAGAGTAGTGAAACTTTTTATTAATACATTTGTTTCTTTTCACACTTGATGATTTGGCAGATTTGATGGCTTTGAGGTATTTAATTGCCATATCTGAAAAGTTTTGCTAATTCATGGTAATTACATTTTTCCAATTGCTGCTGATATATAGTTTAAGTGAAACATCATAACAAATAAGTCCTGCTTATAAATTGGGAAATTTGTGATAAGTAAAATGGCAAAGTGGCATGTAATAATTTCTTGATTAGGTGTTATTTTTTGAATTTTGTTAAACAGTAGATCCTTTAGTTTTTAGAATGTTTGTATTGCCAAAAATATGCAATATATCAGCATTTTCACCTGCACAGCCTTAACAAGTGACAATTCAATAATAAAAAAAAACATGCTTTTTGGCTGGGGTGAAATGGACATTAAGAATCATAAACTATGTAAAATAGAGCTTCTTGAATGGGATACTGGTTTTATAGAAATACCTATTTTTATTATCTATATATGTAGGCTCATATTTGATCAGCATATTTGAAAAAAATGTTTATTGAATTTATATTGAATCACACTCTTGTAACCTTTTGTAAGAGCTTTCTTTTGAAGAAAGGTATCGAGATTTTGATTTAGAAAAGATTTTATTCAGGGGTTGTTGACTAATTGTATATCTTTTCTTAAGATGTGCATGATCTGGTTTATAATGGGCATATATCCCTAAGAATATTTAGGTCTACCTGTTTGATGAAATTAAAAACAGAACAGTTCTTTAGTTTAGGGTATTAAATCAATTAGTTTATTTAATAATACATTTGTTTTTTTAATAGTTGTAAAAAATGGTAATCTTCTAAATTAAGACAGTGCATTAGATTTTTAAAATAATTGGTTAAAATAAAAGGATGATTAAAGAAAGGAATTGTCCAGATATTTAATTTGTATGTTTTTAATTATTGAGCCATATTTGAACCCATGAAAGTTACCATACCGAATTATTGAAGTTAATGACCTTCCGTAGTCTAGAAGAATTGATGATTAATATAGTCTGGCAGCTACATACCTCCTAATTGTTTTGGAATAGTTAGTCTGTTGTATATAATTCTTGTAGATTTAGGGGATCAAATGAATCATGCTGGTTTGGTTTCTAGGGTGTTAAAAAAGGTATGTGTTAGTTTGAGATTTAAAGTAATATAACAACCTTGGAAAATATTGATTTTTACAATTGCAATTTTGGATAGCAAACAGAATTTCATTGAGGTCGTTCTTGATATATCACATTGTATATTTGACCAACATTTCAGAATATAGTTTTTAGTATAATGATAGGAAATACCTAAATAATTACATTGTTGATTAAACGTAATGCCTTCTAACTAATGTAAATCTATGTAGTTGTAATTAAGATTAGTAGGGAATAAAGAGGATTTGCCTATATTCATTTTGTACACCAAAATACCAGAACCAAAAAGTAACTTTTTAAAACGAAAGGAATCGATGAGAGCTGGCAAATCCGATAAAACTTTTTTATTTTTGTAAGCGCTTTCAGCAAGGTGCTTACCTCGCCTTCTTCAGACAAATGTATAAAATCAATTAAGCCATTTTATATACATAGACTAATTGCTTAAGTTATTGTCCCACATTCAATTAATGATTTAAAGGTACATGATGTACCTTTAAATCATTAATTGAATGTGGGACAATAACTTAAACAATTAGTCTATGTATATAAAATGGCTTAATTGATTTTACACGTTTGTCTGAAGAAGGCGAGGTAAGCACCTTGCAGAAAGCGCTTACAAAAATAAAAAAGTTTTATCGGATTTGCCAGCTCTCATCGATTCCTTTCGTTTTAAAATGTATATTCATTTTGTAATTAGATATATTGGAAAACCTTGGATAGTATGTCTAATTTTAGAGATATCTGAGTTAGGGTTGCTAATAAATATATTTAGATAATTTTCAAAGGCAGCAAAGGGAATATTAAAGTTAGACACTTCAGGATATCTATAAAAAGTAAAATAAGTAAGTTTAAAGAGTAATGGCTCTATATATAGGTTGAACAGAAATGGGAATATGAGACAGCCTCGTCTGACCCCATTTTTTATGTAGATAGGCTAAAAGTTGTCCAATTATTGAAAGTCCAGTGGAGGGATTGTTGTGTAATACCTTGAAACAGGTTATAAAGCATTGGAGGGGAGAGGAATCCAAATCTATTCAAGGTTTCAAAGAGAAATTCAGTATTACCTCTTTCAAATATTTTAGAGGCATCCATGGACATCACAAAGATGGTATTAAAAAGGTTTGGTATGCATGTTTATAGTATGTAAAGTAAGAGTATAATCGGTTGACTTCCTATCATGTAGGAACCCAGGCTGAAGTAGAGTTATGAGAAATGGTAGTATAGCAAATATGGTTGCCAGGATTTTTATAGCTAGGTTTATGGGTGCTATTGGTCTATAGTTTGAGGGGTCTTTCAAGTTTTTATTCAGTTCAGGGATCAAAATAGTTTGAGATAAAGATCCTTAATACCATTTTGAATTATGGAATTAAAACAGAATAAGTAAGATTTTGGTAATATTTCAAATGATTTGTAAAATTCTGCCCCATAACCATCTGAGTCAGGAGGTTTGTGTAGCTTCAGAGTATTAATAACCTTATTTACTTCATCCAACCTAATCTCCTACCAAAGGTTTCTGTCATGTTCCCTACTGAAGATAACAATGAACAAAGCTGGAAAGAATTCCAGATCATTATAAATTCAACATGTATTCAATATTGTGGAAGTGTCACCATCAGCACACACTTCAGTGCAACACTTGGGTCCCTGCAGCTCACATTCTAATACAAAGGCAGAGCATAGCATGTTCTTCCTTCCACAAGTGAGAGTTCAGTGCAGGTAGACAAAAGCAAAGCATGTCCTTTCACAAACCACAGAGCAGTACCAGACACAGCACAGAAGGTCTCACTCCTCACTCCCTGGTATAGCACAACAGGTACCTCTACACACTTCAGTACATCACAACAGGTCTCCCTGCACACCTCCTTCCAGACACATCAGTACTACACAACTCATCCCACTACACACTTCAATACAGCACAACAGGTCACTCTACAGGCCTCATTAGTGCACAAGTTCTTCCACACAACTCCGTGAAACACAACAGATACCCCTGCACACCTCAGTACAGCACAGGGGTCCCTCTACACACCACAGTACAACACTATTTTTTTTTTGTTGTGTGATAGAGCTGAATAACTGTTACAGTTGTGACCCTTTCAGCTTGCAGTGAAATCTTTTGTCTAGAGAGCCCTAGCTGTTTTCTTTGTGGCAGGAAGTAAATCAGACAGGTTTAATCTAGCTAAGGGCATTCCTGCAAAACTGTTTTTATTTTGATTGGATAATTGGGCTGGTTTCTGTTTCTCTGCCTTTAATAGCCAGTGTTTTAAATCAGATATACTTGTTTGCTCAAGCTGTTCAAAGCTGCAAAGAGACTGGCCTACTGCCCTGCTGTGATATTAGAAAAAGATAAGTGTTTATTTTCAATTGTCTTCTGCACTTCTGTTTTAATACATATCTCTGTAATCTATACAACTGTTTTTTCCCACCCAGTTATTGTGGTGGTCTTAAGTCTTGGTGGCTTTGAGTTGCCCGCCTCTGGTATAAAGTTGATACTGGGAAACTCTCCCCAGACACATTACATCAGCTCATTCTACTGTTTATAGTGAGAACATAGCAAAGACCCACCCTTTTAGCTTCTGAGCTTTGAATTATCATATTATATTCTGCCTCTTCACTTTCTACTATATAAAAAACTGTAGCTCTTTCTACTTCATTTTGCTATATTTAATACTGCTTGTTGGTAGCCTCACCAAACTGACAGTATTCTACTGAATTGCTGATTTATTAGTGCTGTCTGATACTGTTGTGATTTGTGAACTATTGTTTCAAATAAATCTACTGATTAACTATATTTCATTGCTATCTAGTGCAATTAATTACTATTTAACTGCATTTTACTGCATTTTGTTGCTGTTTAACTGTATTCTTTTCATACTGCAAGTGCTATTCTTTTGACTATAAGTGATTAATCTCTGCTTCATTGTGAGTTTTTTCTTACTGAGTTCTTAACCTTAAAATTGAGTAGTATAGTCTAAATACAGGTCTGCAGTATCCAGAGCTTCCGCTACATAGTTTTAAACCCTTTTTGAGGTATTCCAGCTATAAGTTAACTGTTTTTTTTTTCCTGAAAAAAAGTTCTAAGCTTGTTTTCCACCTTTCCTGTTATTAAAGTAGTCCAGATACAGATTTGCTGTATCCAGGACTGTTTTGTAAGTTTCTGAGCTCCCCAGACCTGTCTGTGTTAGAGGGGAGCCTTCCAGCTTATTAGTGGGATTGGTAAGCACTAGGTAACCTATCTACCACAAGAGGAGTAGTTTCTGGTTCTGAAATTGTGGTTTATTGTCTGTTTGGGCAATATTTTCTATCCCTTTCTACTATCTCTTCTCTCTTGCACTTTAATTAGCTTATTCGCCAGCACTTCAGCAGGCTTTTTGTAGCAATTATTGTAGCACACAAGTGCTATCAGCACTAGATGTCCTATAAGGAAACAGCTCCAATACTTAGTAATGATGACCATCTCTCCTGGCATGTCTAAAGGTCAGTTTCCTGTGCTTTCTCCTATTAATCTGGGGAACTTGGGCATTCTGAGGCAGTGTAGCAACTGCCTCATGAACACAGACAGCCTCTCCTGTTATCTCTCAACACTCAGACTTGTGAGAGATGTGCTTATATCTCCAAATTGGAAGCCATGTACTCTCCAACCACGACAGGAATAGCTGGTCAAGAGGAGGTGGTCAACACCTGCACCACACCACATGGAACACACAGCCCTCCAGAACTCCCACCATCACAGCCCTCACATAAAAACACAAACCACACACCCACCTTCAAGAAGGATCTCCAAGGCAGAAATGCCCACAACCACCACAACACACCACAAGACACATAACTCACCTACACAGTGTACCCCTAAGGCAAAACAGCTTGCCCAATACAATAATCATAGGTGACTCAATAGTAAGGCACACTGATGTCCCACTCACTAGTTTGAATAAGGAGAAGGTAACAGTCAGCTGTCTATCAGGTGTCAGAATTCGACACATAATACATGCACTCAGGTCATTCCACAACAAGTACAAGTGTGACTCTGTCATTGTTCATGTGGGTGTGAAAGACCTGAGATGCACCTCCCTGGACTACATGAAAAGAGACATGGTGGAGCTCTCGGATTATGTGAGCAGCATCCTACCATCACCCAGAATGATACCACAGTACAAACAGAAAATGAGTGACATCAACAATTGTCTAATTTTCTGGTGTCATTCTAAGGGGATCCAGTATCTGTCTACTTGGAATGACATGATTGTCAGACCTCGATGCTTTGCCACAGATGGCCTGCATCTGTTACCCCTGAGATTCTGGGTACTGGCTAAGGTTCTTGCCACCCCCATAGTACTTTTTTAGGCGGTGTTCCAAAGACCAAATTACCACTGTAACAGCTATGAATAAATGCAATCTGAGGGTCATGCTGCTCAACGCTTGAAGTCTAAATCTCAAGATGCACTCACTCGAAGCACTCCTCAAAATGGAGAACATCGACATTTGTGCTGTAATGGAGACCTGGTTTAAAGCAGCAGAAAGCACCCCTGCACTACCAGGCCATAACTCATTCCACACATTTTGGCCTCAGAACATGGACCGAAGCTGCAAAGGCAGTGATGTCTCCATATTCATGAAGGATATACACACCTCCAGACTACTAGCCCAGCATAACACATCTGAGATACTCAAGGTACAACTAACATTGGGTAAGATGGCGATTCAGGTTGTAGCCTGCTATAGGTCCCCAACCATGTCCCAAGACTTTCATTCCACATTCCTAAGCACCCTGGAAACTATTAAGATCCAGCCCAACACACTCATACTAGGTGACTTCAACTACCCCTCCATCAGGTGGGAAAACTACTCATGCACCAATGCACTGGCTGAACGCATCCTGGAATTCATCAAGTCCAGTGCCCTGGACCAGCTTATTCTTATCTCCACTAGAGGAAGCAACATCTTTGACCTGGTTATTACTAACATGGGCAACTGTTGCTCTACACCAATAGTCAATTCCTCCCTAGTTAGATACGACCACAAACTAATTACCATGAAAATCCACATCTCACCCACACCTCCCCGCAAAGATATCCACCATGAAAAACTTCTCCAAAGCTGACTTTGGACTCATATAAACAGAGGTGGCTAAATTCACAGCACCCATGCCAATGGAAAATAGATGCATGACTGTGGAATCATACACCAATGCTCTGTATGAACACATACATAAATGCATGGAACTAGCCATACACAACAGAACCAAGATGCTCTCTTCCAAAAAAAAAAAGTCAGCCAGTCAGTCTGGTGGTCCCCTGCCATTAATAAACTCTACAACAGAAGGAAGAAACTGTTGCAAAAAAAGGTGAAGTCCCAAGACTGGAAAAATTCCCTTATTAGCCTCAGCAAAAAGTTGAGATCCCTCATCAAAACCTCCAAAGCCATCTATGAAGGCAGAATTGCAGCAGATACTAAAAACAACCACAAAGCTTTCTATAGTTATATCAAGGATCTCCATGGCAATACCCAGATTTGCTCTGAGTTACTTACACAATGGCACCTCCTATACTGAGCCAACAACTCTGCAAACTAGGCATCAACCCCTATATCATTAGGTGGGTTGCAAATTGGCTCACAGATAGAATCCACAGTGTGAAAGTAGTGGATTCCAAGTCAGACTGACAACCAGTCACAAGTGGAGTCCCACAGGGATTGGTCCTGGGTCCTCTCCTGTTTGGCATCTACTTCTCAGAAGTCCAGGTCAACACGGAGGGACTCTGGCTAACCAAATTCGCAGACGACTGCAAGCTGGGAACCATTATTAACTCTGCAAGTGATGCAGACATCCTACAGAAAGGCCTCACTGAGACCATTGACTGGTGTTGAAACCATGGCCTTAAGCTTAATCCCAAAAAATGCATCATCATTCCCTTTGGGAAAAAGTCAGTTCCCACTAACTACCACATCAATGGGAGCCCACTGAACACTGAAGGCATTATAAGAGATTTGGGGACACAGGTTGACAGCAACCTCTCCAACCACGACATTGCCACTGTGGTCAGAAAGTCCTATGTGGCACATGTTATTACCAAGGGTTTTGCTTCCAGGAAGAAAGAGGTCATCATTTCTCTCTACTCTTCCCTCATTAGACCAATCACAGAGGATAATGCCCCATTTGGCATGTACCTCACTAGACACCTGCAACAGCTGGAGAGGCCACAAAAGTACCCCACAAAGAGGATCCTAGGCCTTAAACACATGTCCTACATGGACAGACTCAAACTCCAGCTATTCTGTGTCTCATATCATCTAAGAAGCGATCTCTGCTTGACTTAGAAATCCATGTCTGACCCAGCTCTTTTAGAAATGCTACATTTAAAGAAATCCCAATCCCTCCACACCACATGCTCCAGAATCCTCAACCTCATTACCACAATCAACAGAACATGCTAAAGGGACAGGTTCATAATCCAGAGACTGCCCATGCTCTGGAATAGACTTCCCATACATGTCAAGGAGAGCACCTCACTAGCCCTCTTCAAGAGAAATCTTGATGAGTGGATGAGAAATGGAAAGTTCATCCCAGGGATCACTCCAGTGGCTCTACTTGATAGAGACACTGGGAACTAACAACGGGCGGCACAATGCCAGGGCACTTCTATGGGCTAGGCTTGTAAAGGCTCCAAGGCCATTAGCCTTGTACACACCTTTGAACCTGTGAACATGTTATCCCTCCAAACACATCAGTACAGCACAACAGGTCCCTCTGCACACTTCATTACACCATAACGGGTCCCTCTGCACACCTCAGTACAGCACAACAGGTCCCTCTGTGCAACTCATTACACCATAACAGGTCTCACTGCACACATCAGTGTAGCACAACAGTTCTCTCTGCACACCTCAATACAGCGCAACAAGTTCCTCTGCACACCTCATTACACCACAGCAGGTCCCTCTGCACACCTCATTACATCACAGCAGGTTCCTCTGCACACCTCTTAACACCACAGCAGGTCCCTCTGCACACCTCATTACACCACAGCAGGTCCCTCTGCACACCTCATTACACCACAGCAGGTTGCTCTGCACACCTCAGTACAGCACAACAGGTTCCTCTGCACACCTCAGTACAACACAACAGGTTTCTCTACACACCTCAGTACAGCACAACAGGTCCCTCTGCACACCTCAGTACAGCACAACAGGTCCCTCTGCATACCTCAGTACAGCACAACAGGTCCCTCTGCACACCTTATTACACCACAACAGGTCCTTCTACACAACTCGGTACACCATAACAGGTCCCTCTGCACACATCGTTACACCACAACAGGTCCCTCTGCATACCTCAGTACAGCACAGCTGGTCCATCCTGACTCCTTGGTACAGCAAAGCAGGTTCCTGCACACACCTTGGTACAGCACAGCACATCCCACCATACAGCTCAGTACAGCACAACAGGTTACTACAAACGCTTTAGTACAGCACAGCAGGTCCCTCCACATAATGCAGTACAGCAGTTGCATAATGCCTCATTGGTGTAATTAATCTCAGCAAGCTGTTGACTCATCTGTATATATCCACAGCATTTTTCTTTATTGCACTTTCAGTTGTAATATACTGGCTGTGGTAACATAAGTGCAACCATAGCTGACTCATGCCATTTGATTCCACATGGATCAGTTACCTGTAGGGTTGGCTTTTTTGCAAACTTAAGCAAACATTAGTGGATGCTTATCTGTCTATTTATTTATTTAGCTGAACATGTTAGTCGAGCTAGACTGCATGCCCGTTTCAAAGAATAACTGATTTAGTTTTTATTGACTGTGTGTAATTTGACCAGAACACTATAAAACTTCCCTTACACTCCACCTCCTCTGAAAAGAGCTATGGCATGATGGAGGACAATGGTACAGTGTAAGGTGGAGTGATGAGGAGGGCAAAAGTATGGTGCGAGGTGGTGTGACAGAGAAGAACTTATTGGTGTATGTAGGGATGACAGAGGAGAATGCTATGGTCTGAGGTGGTGTGATAGAGAAGAATAGCATGTTGTACGGAATTGTGATGAAAGACATTGGTATGGTGTGAGATGTAATGGAGGAGAATGGTATGATGTAAGGTGGTATAACAGAAGACATTGGTATGGTGTGAGATGATGCAATGGAGGAGAATGGTATGATGTAAGGTGGTATAACAGAAGACATTGGTATGGTGTGAGATGATGCAATGGAGGAGAATGGTATGATGTAAGGTGGTATAACAGAAGACATTGGTATGGTGTGAGATGCAATGGAGAAGAATGGTATGATGTAAGGTGGTATAACAGAAGACATTGGTATGGTGTGAGATGTAATGGAGGAGAATGGTATGATGTAAGGTGGTATAACAGAAAACATTGGTATGGTGTGAGATGTAATGGAGGAGAATGGTATGATGTAAGGTGGTATAACAGAAGACATTGGTATGGTGTGAGATGATGCAATGGAGGAGAATGGTATGATGTAAGGTGGTATAACAGAAGACATTGGTATGGTGTGAGATGTAATGAGGAGAATGGTATGATGTAAGGTGGTATAACAGAAGACATTTGTATGGTGTGAGATGATATAATGGAGGAGAATGGTATGATGTAAGATGGGTATAACAGAAGACAGAGGTATGGTGTGAGATGATGCAATGGAGGAGAATGGTGTGATGTAAGGTGGTATAACAGAAGACATTGGTATGGTGTGAGATGTAATGGAGGAGAATGGTATGATGTAAGGTGGTATAACAGAAGACAGAGGTATGGTGTGAGATGATGCAATGGAGGAGAATGGTGTGATGTAAGGTGGTATAACAGAAGACATTGGTATGGTGTGAGATGTAATGGAGGAGAATGGTATGATGTAAGGTGGTATAACAGAAGACATTGGTATGGTGTGAGATGATGCAATGGAGGAGAATGGTATGATGTAAGGTGGTATAATAGAAGACATTGGTATGGTGTGAGATGTAATGGAGGAGAATGGTATGATGTAAGGTGGTATAACAGAAGACAGTGGTATGGTGTGAGATGATGCAGTGGAGGAGAATGGTGTGATGTAAGGTGGTATAACAGAAGACATTGGTATGGTGTGAGATGTAATGGAGGAGAATGGTATGATGTAAGGTGGTATAACAGAAGACAGTGGTATGGTGTGAGATGATGCAGTGGAGGAGAATGGTATGATGTAAGGTGGTATAACAGAAGACACTGGTATGGTGTGAGATGATGCAATGGAGGAGAATGGTGTGATGTAAGGTGGTATAACAGAAGACATTGGTATGGTGTGAGATGTAATGTAGGAGAATGGTATGATGTAAGGTGGTATAACAGAAGACAGTGGTATGGTGTGAGATGATGCAGTGGAGGAGAATGGTATGATGTAAGGTGGTATAACAGAAGACAGTGGTATGGCATAATTTACAGTGTAGTAGAGGAGAATGGTATGGTGGAGAGGGTGTGATGGAGAATAGTGATTGTTCATAGATTCATAGGGAAATACTAAGCAATCAGTCTGCACACCATTACAAACCTATCCACAAACCCATATTCAAAATTTCCCCTCTAGCCACAAGAAGGGTAACACAAACAAGACCAAGGAAGATTGAGGCCACCCTGCCCAATTACCTAGATTTACCTTGAAGGTTGCAAGGTTGCTACTCTGCTTGACATATAGTGGATGTTTGTTTCAGAGGTGGGGATATGAATGTATTACACTATCATGTTTTATTTATCTGTTGATGAAAATTTAGTTCCTTTAACTGACTATGTGAGGAATCATTTGCTTTGCAAAGGAATAGGAGTGCAAATAGGGTTGGATCCTTCATAGCTTGAAAATCAAGGCACAGATCTGCAAGTACCCAGAAAGGGACTGCTAGTCTGTCTGGATCGCTATGGTTTTTGAGGCCACTAATGTTTTTAGTTGTAAATCTTTGAGGTCTCATAAGCTGAATAATATATTTAGACAAATACATGGCAAAAGGGGCATTACGTTAATAAATGAGATACAAGTAAGGGGGGGGATGGATGTAGAGGAGAGGCCTTTGGAAATATAAAGAGCTACACTAAAGGCTTTCTGAACTATTATGGAAACATGATAGTCAAAAGATTAGGAATTATAAACAGGAATACCTAGATTCCTTATGTCAGTGTCTGACTGGAGGGGTGTATCAATTGTGTTATTGTATGTGAAATATTTTGCTTCCTGATTATGAACTATGATACATTTTTCATTGTCCTTGCACCAACAAATAACATGGTCTAACCCATGTAGAACCAGTTGCGAATCGAGTCTAAATAACAACAGTCATCTGCAAACTTAGATAACTATGGGCCAGGAGTATTCTCCTGCAGGCCTGAGAAAGAGAGTAAAATAAGAGAGGCTGCCAACACTGAATATACCACTGGTATTTTTTTTATTCTTTCAGAAGTTGCACATGCAACTCTTGCCTCATGGATTTTGTCAATCAACTATTTAGGCATCCGTTACACAATATAATGAGTCATATTCAGATTTACACGTGCGTCAACAATGCCTGCATGTGGAATTGTGTCAAAGGCCTTGGCCATGTCCATATATGCTGCTTGTACTGCAAAACCATTATTAACTGATATGCTGAAACTAATGAGGTTAAAAGGTAGGACATTCCTTTGGCAAAGCTGAATTGATGAGAGTCCAGGATAAAGACATTTTCATTGTTCAGGTTAATGAGCTCAGAGATACTGCATTCCATAGCTTTACTTGTAAGGCTGGTGAGAATAATGGCTCTACAGTTAGTAGGGTCTGAGGATGGACCATCCTAGAGTAATGGAATTCTAATGAATGTTTTCTAGGCATCAGGAATGTAACCAGTGGAGGGGCTTAGGTTAAAGAGGTTAAGCAGGGGTACAGATCCATATTTGGTAGCGAAAATCCAGCAACCTGGTATATTATCAGTATCCATGGATGAGTTGTACCTGGCTTTTCAGAGGTCTGAGTGGACTTGTTTCATATTTATTAAAGCAGGTGGCTGAGGCTGTTTAATCTGTAGAACAGCTGTAACTGTGGGTGGAGTAAAATATGCACTAAATCTGTCATGTAAGATATCAGCATTTTCCTTTGGGTAAGAATGTGAGGTATTATTGTGGACTAGCTCTGAGCATTGCTGGGAGTTGCATTTTAACTTCTGAAATGGTTAAGAAAGGATTTGTAGTTATGGCTATTTTAAGTTCATACTCAATATTTTAGATCCCTAGTAGTTTTCTTAAGTTCTTTACTTTGCTTAAATATGCACTTACGGGAGACTGAATGAAATCTCTTTTAATCATTAAGTAATTTCTTTCTTCTGTTATATAATTTATTTATATGGGTATTCCATCATAGGTTTGTTTTTAAATTTATTGGTATATATGGTATGGATAGGGACTACCCTATTAATACAGCTGTTTAAGTGGGAGTAGAAGTCAGAGGCAGCAGCTGTAGCAATGGGATCCATCAGGTCATCAAGTAACTGAAAAAGTGTTTGGTTTTGGAGAAGTCCCTAAACATAGAGGTATTTGCAGGGAAATTAATACCAGTTTTAAAGAAAAGGGTCACCAACTTATGACTAATTTAAAGACGAAGGATGATAAATGTGCAAGAAGTGTTGTTATCTGTGAAGACAAGATCAAGGGTATTGAGGCCCCTAGTAGGATGGCCAGCTATTTCTAAGCAGGAGTTAGCATTTATAAAATGAAGAGTGTGTTGGGCAGGTCAACCATTAGCAGTGTAAGTTAGTCAGTTTATCGAATAATAGTTGAAGTCCCCCAGCAAAAAAGTGTTTGGTTTCCTAGGGATTTCACCTAAGGTGTTAAAATAGCTATTATGCTTTGAAGGGGACATAAATGGTTTTCTATAGTTAGTTATGAAGTGGCAAATATTCTAGTTTACAGTTATTTGGACATCCAAGAGTTCAAATTTGGTGTCTGTGAAATATGCCCTGAGGCGATAATAGCCTTGATGAATATCGATACTCTCCCATTAATGCGAGGAGGTCTGAAATGTGATGAGCACTAAACTCAGTAAACCATGTTTAAGTACATGTATGTAAATGTACTCAAGCTGCAGGAGAGCTTCAAGTTCAGGCATTTTTTTCAAGACTCCTGGGATTGATTAGAAACACTTTAATATGTTCAGATTTAGAATTTACTAGGTTAGAATGTCCCACTGAAAGACTCGGCCTAAGAAAGGCATTATGGTGCAGCAAAAGCTTTAGCTAGAATGTAAAAATATTGACAGAAGAGGAGCAGACCATCTCTGGTAAAGCAGGAAGGTTCATCAGCCATCTCATCTCAAGCTGACACATATTGGGTCCTCCTAGTGACCCCAGCTACACAGTCAATTAACGCAAATCATCTTGTCTTTGAATCTCTACATCATTCTGGTTGATGACAAAATACAACTCTAGACAAGTCTTTCTTACCTCAGACACACGTATAGCAAGTTCAATTATATCTATCTGCATGTTCCCCTGGGTATAAAGCCTAAGATTAATCACCCCCACATGGACCACTGACAAGTCATAATAATATTTGGCAAGATGTTACATCCTGGATCATGACTCCAGAAAGGCAGCTGTCACCCTGTTTTTATCCAGCCTAGTGAGAGTGCTGTCCGTATGTCTGACAATAGAGTCACCTGTTACTAAAACTGTACTGTGTATAAATGTAATCTTGGTAGGCCTTAACGGCTTTTATTCTACACATTTATGACTTTTAGAGGTGTACTGGTTGTGGGTGTGCAGGATGATGGTGAGCATGTTGCTGCAAAACAAAAAAATAATCCTTGTTTTCCCACCTCTCCTCGACTAGTTTAGACCAATTTACAGGCATTGCTGTATTCTGGGCTGTGGTGTAGTTCCTGTGTTGTCCATTACCTTACTTGGATAGAAGGAAGTTTCTTTGCTCACCAGTGGGAGTGGGGAGCCTTGAGCAGCCTACTTGTCCCTGTAAAAAGTGACCTCAGCACAAGAGCTGTAGTAATTGGTTGTTTTGGACCATTTCTAGCTCTTTTGTAGTTCCCTGTTTAAAATCCGCCTCTGGGTGTTTTTGCGCATAGCGCAGCGCCGGTTAAACTTCAGTCTGCTCTTCAAATTTTCCCTTAAGGAAGCTCTACTCTTAGTACAATCAGACTACTCACTATATTATAAGCCTAGCACTTGTTCTCAAAACTTCTCTACTAAGTAAGCACTCTCATACTAAGTAAAGCACTACATCCACCTACCACCCCTGTGAATATCCACTTCCCTTAAAGGCACAGCACTCCTTTATACTGTTCTAGCATGTCGAGTGGTAGATTACTGGCGTCTTCTCCAGTTCAGTTGGTTAATCTGGGTATCTTGAGACAATGCTACAATTGTCTCATGTACACAGACAACCCTCTCCTCCTCCCAACAAACACAAATACATGTGAGAGATGCAACTATATAGCCAAACTGGAGGCTGAACTCTCTCAACTCAGGGCTGGCATGACCAGATAGGAGGAGATGGTAACCACACACAACAAACCCAGTCCCACATACACCTACCACAACTGCAAACCAAACACATAAAAACACAAAGACATACTTGGAGGCTGTAATAAAAAAACTTACCAAAACAACAGAGGCTCCCAAAGCAGACATCCAAAAATCCACCACCTCAAAACAAAACACATGCAACACATACTTCAATAAATCAGTGTGTCAACCAATCACAGCCCTTAAGGCCAAACACCATGCCTGATACACTAGTAATAGGTGACTCTATAGTCAGACACACTGATGTCCCGCTGACCAGGCTGAACAAGGAGAGTGTGACTGTGAGCTGCCTATCGGGAGCTAGGATCCACCACATAACACACGCACTCAGGTCACTCCAAAGCAAGTACAAATATGACTCCGTCATTGTCCATGCTGGCATGAATGACCTGAGACGTACCTCCCTAGACTACATGAAAAGAGACCTAGAGGAGCTCTCCGATTATGTAGCCCAGGCTGGTATGACCCTGACCCTGAGCAGCATCTTGCCCTCACCAAGAATGATGCCACAATACAAAGACAAGATGATCAGCTTTAATAATTGGCTCAAGTACTGGTGTCATTCTAAGGGGATCCAATGTCTGTCTGCCTGGGATGACATGTTGGACAAGCCACGCTGCTTCGCAAGGGATGGCTTACACCTGTCACCACTGGGCTTCCAGATATTGGCTAAGGCTCTTGCCACCCCATAGTGCCTTTTTTAGGCAAGGCTCAAAAGACAAACCCACCTCCTTAGAAAACAAAAATGGAAAAAAAACTAAGGGTAATGCTGCTCAACGCCAGAAGTCTAAATCTCAAGATGCAGGCACTCGATGCACTCCTCAGCATGGAGAACATCGACGTCTGTGCAGTAACTGAAACCTGGTTCAAGGCTCCTGAGAGCACCCCAGCACTACCAGGCTATACCTCGTATCATGCTTTTCTGCCCCAAAACCTGGGCCGAACCACAAAGGGAGGGGGAGTGTCCATATTCATCAAGGACACCCACACCTCCAGGTTAGTAGCAACACATGAAGCATCAGAGACCATACAGGTGCAACTAACCATAGGCAAAACTGCTATACAACTGGTAGCATGTTACAGACCACCCTCCCAATCTCAGGAACCCCACTCAGCCTTCCTGAAGACATTGGAGGATATGAATGTATCACAAAATACCATCATACTGGGAGACTTCAACTACCCAAACATAGATTGGGTACATTATTCTAGCCCTAACACCCTAGCCCAAAGGTTCTTGGAATTCATAAACTCAAATGCACTGGAACAACTAGTCACCTCTCCCAGTAGGGGGGATAATATACTAGACCTGATCATCACAAACATGGGGACAAAATGCTCCACACCGGAGGTATACCCCTCACTAGTGAGATCTGACCACAAACTAATCACCCTGGATATACATATCCCACCTCCACCCCCAGCACAAAAGACCACAGTGAAAAACTTCTCAAAAGCAGACTTCACTCTTCTTAAGACTGAGATGGTATCCTTTAAGCCCACTGGGCCAGTGGATACCACATCCCACAATGCCAAATCCTTCACAAATGCTTTCTATGGACATCTCCAAGAATGCATGGATCATGCAATCCCAAATAAATCCAAGTCCCTCTCCACCAAAGGCAAGCGTCCTGTCTGGTGGACCTCAGCCATTAACAAATTGTGTAACAAAAGAAGGAAGCTACTGCATGTCAGAGTAAAATCCCATAAAGGGAAGACATCTCTGATCAACATTAGCAGAAAACTAAGTTCTCTCATAAAAACATCCAAGGCCAACATTGAGAGAAAAATCGCTAAGGACACTAAAGATAACCACAAAGCCTTCTTCAGCTATGTTAGAAACCTGGGCGGAAACCCTCAGATATGCTCAGAGTTAGTTCACAACAATAAAAAATATATTGAACCCACAGATATTGCCAACATTCTGGCTGACAGGTTCAGTGCAAATTTCTCCCCTCCCTCACCCCCAAAAGAAGTAATACTTATCCCAGCTGAATGTAATCTCCCTGTCATCTCAGATGTCCAAGTGAGAACCGCCCTCAACAAAGCTAAAAACACAGCATCAATGGGACCTGACGGTATCCCGGGTTGCGTGTTACGTGAACTCCAAGAGGAGCTAAACGCGCATATAAAAATGCTATTTAACCTTAGCCTTACGACAGGATATGTACCTGAACACTGGCGTACAACAACAGTGGTCCCACTCCACAAAGGGAGTACCTCTACAGACCCAGGGAACTACCGCCCCATAAGCTTAACCAGCCTGGTCTGCAAAGCTATGGAAAGAATCATTATGGAACTCAAACAGAGACATAGGGGACCTACAGACACTTGACCCCACCCAGTTCGGCTTTGTAAAGGGCAGATCCTGCCTTTTGAACCTGGTTGACTTTTTTGAAACAGTCACTAGAGCCATTGATGAGGGCAAAGCAGTCCATACAGCCTACCTGGACTTGGCTAAGGCCTTCGACACAATACCCCACTCAGGCATCATAGACAAGCTCAACAACTTAAACGTAAACCCTTATGTCACTAGATGGGTTGCAAACTGGCTAAAGGACAGAACCCATAAAGTTAAAATCGCTGGAGCAATGTCAGATTCTAAGCCAGTCACAAGTGGTGTCCCACAGGGATCTGTACTGGGACCCCTCTTGTTCGGCATTTATTTCTCAGATGTTAAAGCAAACATGGGAGGGTTGTGGCTGACAAAGTTCGCAGATGACTGCAAACTAGGCGCCATAGTAGATACACCAGCAGACGCATACATCCTACAAAAAGGCCTCACAGAAATGGACAACTGGTGCCGGAGTCACGGCCTTAAATTAAATGTCAAAAAAGGTATAGTCATCCCCTTTGGGAAAAACAAAGTACCAACAAATTATCACATAGACAGCAACCCACTGAGTACGGAAAAAGTAATCAGAGACCTAGGGACCCAAGTCGACAGCGACCTCTCATTTGACACCCACGTTGCCAAAGTGGTTAGAAAAACATTCTACCTTGCACACCTAATCATGAAGGGATTCACATCCAGATCCAAGGATGTCATTGTACCCCTATACTCCTCCCTCATCAGACCCATGATTGAGTACAATGCCCCATTTGGTATGTACCTCACCCTGCATTTGCAACAGCTGGAGAGACCACAAAAGTACCTCACCAAGAGGATCAAGGGTCTCCAACATATGTCTTATTCTGCCAGACTAAAGAAACTTCAGCTCTATTCAGTAGCATACCACCTGGCTCAGAGGTGATCTCTACTTAACATAGAAAGCCATGTCGAATCTGGATCTGATGGACATGCTCCACCTCAAAAAAATCCAAATCCATCAGGACCACGAGAGCTAAAGACTTAAACTTCGGCACAAGTATGAATAGGACATGCTGGAGGGATAGATTCATAACCCAGAGGCTTCCCATGCTTTGGAACAAGATCCCAGTTCATGTTAGGCAGAACCCTTCACTGACTCTCTTCAAGAGAAATCTTGATGAGTGGATGGGAGATCGTAAGTTTACCCCAGGGGTCACATCTGTGTCACTGCTAGACAGGGGCACAGTAAACTAATTCTATTATATAAGGGGACCTTCATTGTGTCACTACTAGACAGAGGCACAGTATTCTAAATTTATTCTGTACATTTTTGCACCATTTCATGGGGTGGCAAAAGCCACATCACTATGGCTAGGCTTACAAATGCCCCAGGGCAGACAGCCTAGTACTAAACTATGAAACTATGAAACTATGAAACTAATGGCTGAGGTTTCTTAGTCTTTAGCCTGGAGATTTATTCAATGTTCTCTTAACATCCTCAGTATACAGTATGATGGTTTGTTGTGTGGTGTGTTTGTGCGTGTGTATTGTTTTAGTTGTGCTAACCTAATGCATTTTGAGGTATGGATATATCCTCCAAGCTCAGTAAGTACTTACACTTCTCACTTATTGAATCACTGTAAGGTAGCAATGAAGAGTTTTTGATAAACATGAGGCGGTTGCAACACTTCCACAAAATACTTAGTCCGATCAGGCTGTTTATAGAAGTAGCAATAGCTGACTGAAATTCCTTACTGGCCATTGCAGATGAAGTATGAGAAAACATGATATGTTAATAACTTAATGTTGGTATAAGACAGAAGGGAATAATAGATTACACTAGAACAAAAAGTGGAATATGGCTAAAGGATTCATGGCTTTAGGTGACTAGTTACATTGACTAATGTTGCCTAAAATGGATGCAAGTATTTGTAATAAGAAGAAGAAGAAGAAGTTAAGGACCTGGTTGACTATGAGCTACACATGGGATCCATGCAGTGATATGAGGTGGTGCCACCTGTGCCAGGGAGAGTACAGTAGTGCATGTATAACATATGTCAATATAGATAGCAGTAGTTTTGTAAAGAATTTTGTCATTTGACTATCACACTGATTTGTACAGATGCTTGTGTTACAAATGTATTTGTAAAGTTGCTTGTCTTAAAAATGCATCAACAGTGGGTCCTGCTGGGCAAAAAAGATATACGTGTATGTCAGATAGTATTATTCTAACTGTTTAAATGTATATCTTTTAGCAGTGAATTCTGGAAGGGCTGGAAGGGAAGAGGTTAATCTCAGTTTAGCTAATTTTGAAAGGCAAGTTAAAAATTAAAAGGGTTGGTTTAGGCCACAAAGATTTTGTCTTGCAGGTATGATTGCAGCCAGAGACAAAAGTGTCTTGGAAAACTAGGACTAGGAATCTTGCTGTATTGTCCTTAGGGGTGAACTAATTGCTACCCTGGAAGGGTCGAAGTTTTTGAAATTGTTTTATAGCTTTCAGATGTTGCAACAGATCTTAGTAAAGCTCTGGGTGTGTATTGTACCAGTGTCAGGTGACCAGATGTGATGTCATTCTATAACCAGCACTGAAATGATTTTTTTTAGATATTAGTAAGAGATATTCAAGAACTCTTGCAGCAACACTTTGAAACCTGTGAGGAAATATGTCTCTCAGATATTCCACACATTCACACCTCATCGTGCCTTGCTGTAGTAAGTTACTAAACACTCATCATCTTGCCTTGCTGTAGTAAGTAACTCAACAATCATCATCTTGCCTTGCTGTAGTAAGTAACTTAACTAGGGAACAGTAATTATTTAGCCGTCAGGTTTTAGCTTGTTCATCTGTGATGGCCTTTCACATGTGCTGGTTCATACCCACTGACACAGTTAGCTTAGCAGAGGGCGGTACCTATGTCACCAATGAGCACCAGTACGCATCCTCATGTCTTTACTCCTCACCCTTTGGAGCCTTTGGTGGCAGATGTTGGACTGGCCCACAGGGGGTATCCTACTGCCCATACTGTGAGTGCCTACAACTACCTGTCTTCTTTGTGCTTTCACTTGAGTGTTTGCAGGCACAGATGCTGTGTCCATGGTCAGAGTTTACGTACACACTCACTCTCTCTCTGTAGTCCCTAGCCATACCAGCTGATCAGCACCGTCATCCTCTGACATCAGCCGCTGAATGTTCCACGGCAGTGTAGCCTAACAGAGATTCCACTGTAGTCACAGCAAAGCACAAAGATCCGTATAAGTATAACCCATCACCTCTAACATGGTCCCAGTGCAGATTGAATACTACGGTACATAGCAACAGTATTGGATGTTATTGAATATTACCTTAACAAACCGACGACCTAGGTGGTTGTACCCATAATGTTCTCATTTTACCCAAAACACACAGAATTACGAAGATGTATATGGAATAGTGGGGCGATGAAAAGTAATCAAAAGTTAAAACAGGTATGGCAATATCCACCTGAGGCATGTCCAATGGATATTCTAGGGTATGCTGCTGCACAGCTGCAATGTTTAACACCAGATCTTGGGAAAGTGAGGAGGCCAGAAACTCCTCCATCTCCATAAGAAGTGGTTTGAACAATAGCACCCACTCCCATCACTCCACCTACTTGTGTAAGTGGAGAACACATTTTTTTCTGTATCACAGGTAATGGTGGTGGTCCTAGCCAGCACCTGCTCATTATTGCAGTCCTGGCCACACAGAACATTAATGTCCACCACAAGATTCCACCATCCATGGTCTCAGTAGAGATGATATGCATAATCATGCCAGAAGAGCTACTAGGCATGGAGATGGAGAGCCTGTTACAGTAGTAACCCATTTTCCAAATTGGAGAACTTCCATTGGAAACCAGTACAAACATTCAGTTGGAGTTGTACATCAAGGGAAGGAAAAAGAAACTGTGGCAACTCTGATACAGTCAATGTTGAGGAGTGACAGGACAGTGATTTTCCATATGAAAGAGCAATGGATGACACAGGATGAAACTGAAGAGAATGTGGCACAAGAAGATGCTGTGGCACTTCCTGTAGAATGCCCACAGAAAATGGAGAACAAAGTATTTGCCCTCACTTTACTAGAAAATGATTTAAGGGAAGAGATTTAATAGAGATGGATAGACATATTAAGATCAATGAAAGAAATAGGCTATAGAAGGTCAATAAAATCCCAAAAGTTAAAAGTTTGATAAAACAAATGAACACAGTAATTAGGACTGTCCATAGAGATTCATGTGATATAACAGAAGTAAATAGGATGTATTACTGTGCAGCTAATTAACAACGGATAGTGTTTTGCCACAAGAACACAGGGTGGTAAGGGAAAGGAATGGGAGAAACTGAATGCCATCATGGAAGTATCAAATAGATAAAACTATAAAGCAATTGAGACACGAAGTATCACTGTTAGAAGAGTATAGAAGGAACAGATCAACTAAAATAGACAGATATAATAAAAGCCAATGCACAGTATCCTAACAGATCAGGATCTATCATGCACTGTCGCAAATTATAAACTAAAAATATCAGCACAGGCAGAAAGATCTAGAAGATATGCAGATAAATATAAAAGAAAAGTACAAAATAAGCAATTTATTGATGAACCAAAAAAGTTCTATAGAGAATTCGACAAGGCAAAAGCAATTGAAACACCACCATGAAAAAGAAGAAGAAACAGATGCATTTTGGAGAAATATCTGTGAAGATCTTCTGGAACATAACAAAAAACCTATATGGATAGAAGAAGTAAAAGAAAGAATCAGAAGTTCAAATATACGGGATATGAAATTGGATGAAATAGCCAAAGAGATTGAAACAATGTTAAGAAAAGTTCCTAATTGGAAAAACCCAGGCCCAGATGCAGTACCTAACTTCTGGCTAAAAGTATTAACATCTTTACATGAAGATTTAGCCATGAATAAGAACTATTTGTATGTAGGCCCTGAACAGACACAAGTCTGGCTACAACAGGAAAAACAATACTTAAGAATGAACCTGCAAGCTATCCTAAAAACTATAGACCAATAACTTGCCTTCCGATGATGTATAAACTATACACTGGAATAGATGCTGACAGAATTTATAGTCATTTAGAAGAAAACTCAGTCATGACACTAGAACAAAAGGGTAATAATTAAAGTCATATGGAACAGAGGATCATTTCTTGTTAAATAAAGCCATAATGGAGAACTGTAAAAAGGGGAAGTGGCATGGATAGACTGCAAACAAGCATTTGACAGTATCCCACATTCAGGGATAAAAAAGCACTTAAAATGTGTGAGAGATACCCTACACTGACTGATTACATTACAGTGACCATGAAACAGTGTCAAGCCACTTTGCAGTTAAGCCATGATAAATGACAAATTGTTATTCCAGGGATAAAAATTCAAAGGGGGATATTCCAGGATGACACTTTCACTGTGACATTCCCACAATGGGCCAGTATTCAAGGAGCCTGAGTCCTCACCACTGACACCCAAGAGGGACATTCACTTGAAACAAACATAGATACACAGTATTTCCAGATGCAACTCTCTGCATCAGGCACACTTTATCTTAAGAGCACAGAGGAAACACACTCAGTTTGAGGTCTGGATTTCTCTCTCTGTCTCTCTCCAGGTCCTCAGTAAGACTCCCCACTGGTACAGCTATAGTCAAAGCCAAGTCTTCCAGTACCTCCTCTGTGAAACCAGTGATTCATGTTCATGCTTTAAGCAACTGACACACCTGGGAAAGGCTAACACAGATTTACTAGCTATGCCCCCTTCTGCCCGGACTATAAAGTAGTTACTGCCACCGGATGCTCCCAAGTCAGCTACTCTAAGGCTCTTACAAGGGTACCTCATTATACTGAGTGAAATTAATATTAATATAAATGGTAGTGTTTTGACCAATGCATTTAAGGCTTTCAGGAGTGGCCATAGAGTTATCAAATAGATACAAGTGCTCTCAAAGGCTAAAATATTCTCTAAAGGACCAGCCACAATGGAAATTTGACATATATTTATTAATAAATAAAAGAACATTAAAATACTAAATATGTATTTACAATAAACATTAGAATTTCATTCACATGAAATATTAAAATAATAAAGATGAATAGATTCATACAAATACAGAAAAACAGTACTTAACTAATATAAATATATTTTCCTGACTGATCTAAAGTATTATTATTCCCTGGTAACTTACTAGAGCAAGACAAGATGAAGTAGGTGAGGGGTCCTTCTTTGTCAGGTTCCAAAGACAGACTGCCATGAGACTTCAGTCTCATCTCGTATTAAAATATCATTACAGGGCTGGCTTACAGAGTGACATCACACACATCTGGTCATATGACGCCTGGTTCCCATACTACCCCCTTGGGTAGAAGCTGCCAGGATGTGGCACATATGTGTCAATAATACACACACACACATACACAGAGACCTTTGTTAAGATCTGTTGCAGCTTCTGGAAGATATAAAACAATAAAACATGTCCAATCTTCCTAATGGAGCTAATAAACCATTCACTGGCACAGACCTTTCATCTCTGGCTGTAGTCAGAACTTAGATACAATCTTTATGACCTAAATTAAATAATTTAATTTCTTACTATTTTTTAAAGTTATCTGGACCGAGATTAACCTCTTCTTTTCTAGTATCCTCTGTTAACACACAAAGATTTAATCAGTTACAATACAGTCAGGACCCACTGTTAGTACATTTTTAATATAAGCAGCTTTATAAATGCATTTTTAACACAAGCATCTGTACAAATCAGATTGATATACAAGTGACATATATTTCTTTACAAAATTCCAGCTAGCTTTGCTGACATATATTACACATCCACTACCCTACTTCTCCTGGCATAGCTGGCAATACCTCAAATGAGAAATGTTGTTTGAGAGGAATGAGCCTGTCTGGGAATACATTAACCCATGCCGTGTCTTAAGATCCCATCTGTATTTGCATTGCTGACCCCGCTACAGTCCTGCACTGTCATATGCCTGCAGCCCTAGGCTCTACCTTAGTAACTTGGCATTTTGCTGGATGGCTTGACAGAGCCATAGATCCCCTCAGATGACTCCTGCTATTTACTGCAAATACTCAGCACCAGGGCCTCCCTATCATGTAAGGCTTCATTATGTTAACATGGTACAATCTGTTCCCCTGCCTCCTGCCTAGCAGTTCTACTATGTAGTTAACATCACTGGACTTACTTACCACTTTGAAGGGCCCTTCCCCAAGCTACCTGCAGCTTGTGTCTGACAGGAATGAGAACCATAACCTGCTGTCCCACAGCATACTGTCAGGCTTGAGCATTCCTGTCATACCAGA
Source organism: Protopterus annectens (assembly GCF_019279795.1). Lineage (NCBI taxonomy): Eukaryota > Metazoa > Chordata > Ceratodontiformes > Protopteridae > Protopterus > Protopterus annectens. The sequence goes on from NC_056749.1 coordinate 694,703,826, forward strand.
CCTTTTTCTGCTGTTGGGCTCCTGGCAGGTTCTCCTGGGCTAAGCCCATGAGCTCCCTAAGCCTTATCCTGAGGTTTAGGACATATGCCATAATGGACTCGATGTGGGATTCACACACACCCTCCCACACATCATGAGGCAAATCTAAAGGCCTCCTCGCCTCATGCCCATACAGCAACTCAAAGGGTGAAAATCTGTGGTTTCTAGGGGTACCTCTCTGTATGTCAACAGCAGGTGGGTCAAATATTTGTCTCCCTCTCTCTCTTAAACTGGTCTGCAAATGCCCATTGCATGGTCTTTTGTGTAGAGTTCAACCTCTGCACAAGACCATTAGTCTAGGGATAGTAGGGTGTGGTCTTAAGGTGCTTCATTTGGCAATGCTTCCACAGACAAGTCAACAGGACTGACATGAAATTGGCACCTCTGTCAGTCAGTATTTTCTATGGAAACCTGCCCTACTGAAAATCTCTAACAAAAGATTTGCCACCTTCTCTGCTTCAATGGAGGACAGAGACACTGCCTCAGGGTATCTAGTAGCATAATCTAGTATCAGCAGGCTATACATTATCCCTGTGAACCTTGGCGTACTCAGAGGCTGCACAGTACCCATAGCTACCCTCTGAAATGCTTAATCACAGGCAAAGGCATCAAAGGAGCTTTGACCTTGTCTCCTGCCTTGCCTACATTTTGGTACTGCTCACAGGTCCTGTAGTACCCTGTTACATACCTTGCAATCCCATACCAATACAAGTTCTGCATAATATGTCTCTTGGTACGCTTTATGCCCATATGACCTGCAAAAGGAATGTCATGGGCTATAGCTAGAAGTGGCAGATAGGAGGCTCTAGGCACTACCAATTGCTGTATTATGTCACCTTCTAGCACTCCCTCAGTGGTCCACTCTCTATACAATAACCTTTTGTTCCAGTATACAGACTCCCCTTTCCTATAGAATCAGTTGCCTCTCTAGCTACCACCCGCAAGCCTCTTAGTGTAGGGTCTGAGAGCTGGTATCCTTTAACAGCAGTGCCTCACTGTTAGCCTAGGTACTACCACTCACTTCTTCCCTTGCAATTACTCTGTCCAAGAGATTATCAGTGCCTACCAGCAGCTGTGGCTCACATTCAGGCTGACTGCTACAGGGTAGGTCCTTCTCTGAAATAACCAACACATCAACCCTGGCTTCAGGTGTGTAGGGTCTGTTTTGATCTCCCACAGGCTACTAGACCCACAAGCCTGACTGAGTGTAACTGCATGCACACAAGGTACTGCATTATCAAAATCATTCCCTATCAGGACATCTGCAGGGATATCCTCAAACACACCTATTTGCTTTCTTCCTTTTCCACCCTCCCAGTCAAGATGAACCCTGGCCAAAGGTATTTGGAATGGGGTCCCTCCTAAAGCTTTGCCTGGAGTGAACTGCCCAAGCAAGTGCTGCTCCTCTCTAACTACTGCAGGCCTCACAATGGTTACGTCAGAGGCTCTCTCTCTTATCAGTGGCCTGTTTTCCATCCAGTAAGATCGGATATAAACTCTAGCGATAGCTTGGTATCCCTGTTGTCCATGGACAATTTCTCACTGGCATACTGTTCCTACTTGCTGGCACCCCACCTTTTGTTCCCCACCTTGCTTTTGTGGACATCTATATGATACATGGCTCCACTGGTTAGATTTAAAACATTTAACCCTTGATCCTGATCATGTAATTGAACTAGTGGCTTCCCCTGTTACTGGTGAACTCTGTTGGGGTGATTTAGGCTGACCACTATGGGTTCCTTATATCCATGTGCAGCAATGGGTATCCCCATCCTGTGCAGTGATGCCCTGCTTGCTAAGTAAAAATTCCCTTTTTTCCACAGCTCATCTGCAGAGTTGCACTCCTAGTCTGCCAACCAGATTCTCATGTCCTTAGGCAAAGTGCTAAGGGCTTCTTCCCTCATTAAAAGGTCTGCCAGCCCTTCAGAATTTGTGACCTGACACCCATTCACCCACCTGTGAAAATAAGTGCTTAACTCAGCAATATAATCACATGCACTTTCATCTGCATTGTGTCTATGCTCACAAAACTAATTTCTGTAAGCTTTGGGTGTTCTAGTAAACAATGTTTGATTTATTTAAACAATCACTATCAGACAATTTAGAAACAGCAGTTACAGCTTTACTATTGAGTAAAGCCCATATCCAAAGCCTATGGTAAACATTATACTGTTTATATACCCTTTCAAATATATGACTAAAACTATCAAAATTATCACCCTCTGTAAATTGTGGAAGAAATTTATGCATTCATAAAATACCAGGAATTTGCAGGCAGAAATGAGAGTATTGTGGAAGAAGGATACCCAGACAGTTCCAGTAGTAGTAGTAGTAGGTGCAACAGGTCTTATAAAAAAGAATTTACAATCGTACTTTAGATGTGTTTGCAATACATGTAACGCCATATGAATTGCAGGAGTCGTCATAACTGGACACATTGCGTGTGCTGCAAAGAGCACTCCTGTCTAACATCAAAGAGTGAAACAATACTAATTTCATGAACTTTAATCATACTTTGACTTGGGAATGGGGTCCACTACTGTCATGGTACTAGAAACCCAAAAGACTTGGAGAAATTAAAAAAGGGGGAACTTGCTTTTCCAACTTTCTTTTGTCTGTGGAGATTTCACCTAATCATCGCTTCTTCTTGCCAGGCATATTATCTTGGGTATGGAAACCATCATGTCATCATGGTAGTATTGACTGCCTCCTGCCCACTTACTGCATTACTCAATAGCTCCTTATCTGAGTACCCTTTCAACATAGTCAAGTCTGTAAGCAGAAGTGAAAACAACACCCCCCCCAAAAAAAAATGCAGCACTCACAGGCTTACAACTCACAGATGAATAAACTGACAAGAGTCCCACCCTTAAATCCATCCATATGTGGTGTGTTCATATCATATTTACCTCTAAAGAATTGTACTATCCTCTCCCATCTCAACGCTGTTCTACTTCCATTAGAGCCTGCACTGCAGTATTTGCTGTTAGGTGTGAATCCCATTAAACTTGTTATTGATGTTGGCAGCAATATGTGAAGGTCTCTTGCTACTCTCTTCCCTTAAACAAAGGTCTTACAGCTACTGCCATAAATTTCCCTGCCATGTGTTTGCAAACATGACCACTGATGTACTTGTATTTGCAAGTAATACCATGAAAGAAAGTGCACATGCCTTAAGCAAATTAGAAATTGGCTTTCCACAGTCGGTCTTTCTGAAATCACTTGTAGCTCGTTTTCAGTTGCAGCACTGGGTTGCATGTGACTGGTTGTACATATATTGAGCAGATTCAGGGCTCTAGACATGACAGCCCTGCATATGAGGGCTTGATTCATGAATATTTCTGAAATGGTCAATCTGATTGTCACAGCAAACTCTGAGAATGTTCATGGCATCCTGCACACCTGAGAGTTGCATCGCACATGCTTGGGTGTACAAAACGTGCATGCAGTTTCCATGTAACTATCATTGTCAAAAATGTCATTCTGCTACAATGTGGCTGCAATGTTTCATAGGTTCATAGGTAGGTACTACGTTATCTGCCCGAAGGCATTTATAAGCCTAGCAAGAATGTGTTGGCTTTCCCCGTCTCCTTAGATTAGTTCCCCTGTGCCTCTGTCCAGCAGAGCCACTGAAGTGATCCTCGGAGTAAACTTTGTTTCCCATCCACTCATTTCACATTTCAATCCCATATTACAAAATTTATAAAATGGTATGAACTGCTCTCAACACCATCATTTATTGACCTACTGAGTTGCTCGATGTTAAGTGAAAAATCTCACAGTGGAAGACTAGTATGAGCGTGAGATGCTAATCATGATTTTCTAATTGGGGACCTATAGAATGGCTATCATGTCTGAGAGCACTGATACTTGCAAGGCACCCTGGTGGTGCATTCCAAGAGACTAAAATAATTCTCTACTTGCATTTGCTGGGGGATTCCTATCAGGTCGCCCAGTATAAGGTGGATGCCTGGCTGTGTTCCACTAGGATAGTGATGGAGGCCACTGGCACACTAGTGCACTATACATATGTACATATACATATATAGATATATCATCTATCTCCCTCTCTCTCTCTCTCTCTATATATATATATATATATATATATATATATATATATATATATATATTTATTTGTGTTTGTGTATATGTATATATATATATATATATATATATATATATATATATATATATATATATATATATATACACACACACACACACACATACAGATATAACTGTAGGTATATATTTCAATACAGACATTTGTAAGTATATAGTTATGTAAGCAATTTCCTATGTATGCAACTGCTGCTCTATTGTATAATTCCGTTTACATACATGGCCTTAGGAGTCGGACCTTTCAACACAATCAGATTGTGCATTAACAAATGCCTGCATCTGGTTAGCAGCAGGGCTGACCTTAGGTGAAGTGGTGCTCAAGGTGAAGGGCTCTGTGGCACCCCACTGGCTCCCCCAATATGCACACACCCAAGTGTCTCCACTCTAGCCCCCTACTGCTACAATTGCCTTGTATTATCCCAATTACTTTTTTCTATCTTATTTTGCTTTTTAGATTTTTCCTGCATTCTTTCAACACACCATAACTCACCTAGATGTTAGTATAATAGTGGAGGAAATACCTAAATTAAGCCAGAGGACTGGGAACTGTTAAAGCCAAAAGCCACTGCAGTTCTGGATGTTCTAAGGTATATTTTATAGTTTTTCCCCCAGCCTTTATGATCCAGTGATGGACTAATCAAAAATTATGATTAAGGAAATAATGTCAGTTTTGTACTTCAACTTTGCTTTTTCCTGCATCCTTTCAACACACCCTATCTGACCAAGACTGCACTGTAAGAAGTGGAGAACAAATAACCAAATGAAGCCAGTGATCTTGGGGTTGCCAGAACCCCCAGAAGCTCTGGTGTTATACATGCTATGAGGTGCATTTTAAAGCTGTTCTCTAACTTTTTGATCTGATGATGGCATGAACAAAAACCATGAGCATGGAAAGAAATTCATATTACTATTGATCATTGCTTTTGTCTGCATCATTTCAACACCCCGTACTGTCCAGGAATGCACTGTAATAACTAGGGAATAAATAATCAGATTAGGCAAGGGATCTAGGTGCTGCTCGGCCTGAAACACCCTAGTTTACAGATTTTCTGAGGTCCATTTTAGAGCTATTTACCAGTCTTTTGATACAATGATGGCCTGAACATGAGTAAAGAAAGAAATTCAGTCATTAGTTGTTTTTCTTTCTAGGACGATTTGTCTCTGACAAAATGGCAGCTCACGATAAAATTACTGTGAAGATGCAGGCATCGTGCCTGGAAATAGTGCCTGCCTCCTTATCCCAACCAAAAACAAAGTGATAGTCACTTTATGTGCATATCTTTGGTAATAGACTGGGGTGATAGCATAAACTACCACAGCTGTGTATTTCAAGTGGTTGTTAAACGTATATAGCATGCTTCCTAACTTCTGTCCCCAAAAGACAGTCACCTTCTGTGTACCACCTTGATGTCAGAATGGGATAAAACTGAAAGAACAAATAGAACACAGCAACCTAGTTCAAGTTGTTGCTCTCAGATGTATGTAACAGTATGCCTCCTTACCAATAAACTGTCTTTCAGCTTTTCCCGGTTAGGGGTCGCCACAGCAGAACTCCGGTCCGCTAATGATTGGCAGTAGATTTTTACATGCTGGTTTGCCAGGCTTAACACACAACCTTCAATGAAGGAACGCCCATTCATGCATGTCGACACACACAAGACGCTCTAACTGAGAATCGAACGTGCAATGTCTAACTGTGAGGCGACAACGCTACTGCAGCACCACCACCGCAGTAATAGTATGCCTCCTTACCAATACCCTCCAAAAATAACCACCGCAGAATGTGTCTGATGTTCGATTGTGAGGAAAGTGGAAAAAATAATCAGTATAATGTATTTCCGCTTGCTGCTACTAAACAGCACTCTGTCTCTAGACACACTGTAATGGTTATTTGTACGTACTTCTGAGATTGGGGGGAGGTTAATGAAATGATGAACACATTGTGCACAGCTGATACACAAGCTAAAATGTTTATTGTAAAAAAAAAAAAAAAAATTAAAGACATAACTACCACATATCATCAGCTATGACTTTCCTGCATATGGCTAAGCAGGGCTGGTGTTATATCAGATGAAGCTGCAATATTGTGCATTTCCAGAGATAAAAGTCTATGATACTATGTTTTTTTTAAACACAGGCACACTGATCTTGGCCCTGAAAACCAGGTCTATCACACACACACACACACACACACACACACACACACAGGCATGCTTACCTAGAGGCAAACTAGAGGAATGCCAGTTCACCTATGCCTCTTCTTTGGATAAACCCACAGAAAGACAGGAAAGATATGTACATTCCCGCAAAAATTAGACAGCCAAGAACTCAACCAATGATATGTTCTGTGAGATGGCAACACTACTACACACTGCCTATAACCAGTTGCCTTTCCATGCATCCTGCTTTTGTCAGACCACCAAAGTAGCCACTTATTGTTTATAGAATATGGATACTCATGATGGAAAGTGAAAGCAGTTATGGTTAACTTACACATAAATACACTGCAGCCTTCAAAACAAACACACACACACATGCAAAACTAAGCCATATTAATACATGTTTAACTTACACACAAATACACTGCAGCCTTCAAAACACACACACACACACACACACACACACACACATGCAAAACTAAGCCATAGTAATACCAATTTGATACTGATGGCAGCAGTCACACTACATTGTGGACACTACTCCTGCCACACCAGATCAGTGACTGCTGTTTAACAGTTATCAGACAACTGAAGGAGTTAGTCATCTGCATCCAGAGATGGTCTCCGTATCCGTCACTTACTGCCGCTGTGCTAGCCATTCCCATTTCAGATATGTAGATAAAACAAAACAAATAGTCACAATAAAAAAAAAGCATTCCCTCTCATTTCAAACAAATAAAAACTAGTCTTGAAAAGCCAGATTACTGACTACAAAATGAGCAAATGACAAGTTACTTTCTACTATGGATGGCTGCCACATCTACCCAGCAGTTATAACCACTTCTGTATCTCAACGTTGCTGTAGAAAAATAGTAGCATTCCTCTATGGTTTACAAAAATCACATTAATTCTACAAAGCCATAACAATGAGCAAACAACAACCGTTCGTCATTTTCTTCCATAAACACCCCCAGAAATTTCTACGCACAAGTCTAGCCCTTGAGGGTGCTTCACAGAAATCCCTTTAGTCCTTCAGTGCTGAAAAGATGAGCAAAAACATCAACTGCACTGGAGGGCATACTGCTGAAATAATGGGGTGGAGCCCAGAATTTCATTCAGACATAAAATCAAAGGCACTGCAGAAACTTGTAAACTATTCGTCTTTCTCTCCATTAAGTTCTAGTCAGTCTACTTTTTCTCTTGTCTCCCATAGGCTTATTGGTTAAGCCCTGGTCCCTGAAATATATTCATGCTGCAAGCAGAAAGCATGAATTTCAATGAGTCACATCAGTACAGCATGACCGCTTGTGATAAAGGCTGAAAATTGGGTGCAATACCATGAAAAGTGGTACATTTAGGAGGAATGTACAGCATTTCTCCTCTTGACAGAGGTTCTTTTATTTAGAGAGAGGAAAAAATTATAAAAGCACCCCTAGCTGACTGGCACCTTAGGTAGACATCTAGTTGGCATATGTTTAAGACCAGTCATGGTTAGCAATAATAATGCTGCCATGATGACTAACTGCCACATTTGCCTACCATGGAATAAAATATATAAGTTCTAGGTTCAAATCCTTCAGGAGATGCTTTCCTGCAATCCTTTTGCAACACATATATTACTCCTGTCTGTGTCTCTCTGTTTGTGAGGGGCATCAGAGGTTGCAAAGCTCAAGTTATATGTTCTTCTGTTAGAAATGAACCACTGTTTGAGTTACTGCTGTGTTTCTCAAGAATAGTTCAGTTAATTCTGAGGTCATGTATTTTACTGCTTGTATAGTATTGTATGCAACTGTATGTTTACATTTCTCTTCCCTACCTTTTTTGTCACTATGCTTTTTTATTACATTTTTTTTGTTTGGTTTTTGGATTATCTCCATTTGTTTCCAGTTTTATACAGCTAGATCCAGAGCACCATCTGTGGTCATTGCCTGTCCCCAGCAACCGACACTGCCTCCCACATCCCAAATGCAGGCTGCACGGACCACCTCACAAACTGCAGCTGTGGAGGTGCACAGGCCCCCAACCCTGTCTTGATGGGGCTTCACTGGTAGGGATGGTCTGCTGTAGTTCCCACCAGTCACTCTGCTGGGGTGACAATCCTGTGGTATGCCATAGGGAACTTGCTAAGGTGGTTGGGGTATAAGTGGAGTGGTGGCTAAATGACTTCATTTACCACCTGAAGAGATCCCTTTTGCATTTTTCAGAGTTGCATCATTGCCCCATATAACCATCGACACCTGAGCTAGGGCCCAGTAGTAAGGGCACTCAAAGTGGGGTCTGATCTTCCACTGGGTCCCCAAATTGGCAGGGAGACATTCACCAGCTTACCTTATATGTAAACTGGGTACCTGTCACACAAACACATGCTATTTTTCCTTCAACACCTCTATCCCATTCATTCATTTACAACTGTCCTTTCCTACTATCCTCTGCTCGCTTATTCCCTTTCACAACTTTCCAACACTACTGCTTCCTACTTATAATATAGTCAAAACTGATAAAATCACCCTGTACTGGCCTTTTAAAGTTCCTGGATGCATTTTACAGCATGCCATTTCTGAACGTGCAGGAGTTCACTGAACTACACTGACCAGTCCATGTAACTGGTTACTAAATTTGAAATAATTGCATAAACAAATACAGAATATTGCAATTTTGGGGGTTATTGTATTCTAATAATCTGAATAAATACATTGCTTGTATAGTACCAGGCAAATACAGTATTTTGTTGCTTTTAGGAAGTTGTATATCAAACTTCTGCTTCTTGCAAAGATATTTCGGAATTTCCATTTTAACATTCCATAATATCACAGATCTCTATGCTGCATGTAGTTGTGATATTTTTTAAAATACAATATTAAAGTTTACAGACAGTATGCAATTTAAATTAGCTGCACTTTAGTGTTAATGACCAGGATGGCTGCAGTAACTGCTTAAAAATGAAACTAATATTTTTTTCCTTTAATGTACATGTGTGTGTGTGTGTGTGTGTGTGTGTGTGTGTGTATATATATATATATAAATATAAATATATATATATATATATATATATATATATATATATATATATATATATATATATATATATATATAAATATAAATATATCCATAAATACTTGAACACTTTACCTGAAGATGTGATACCAGTAAACGTGGTAGCTGCATGGGATGATAGGGTTGTAGTGGTTGTACCTGCTGATAAAGTTGTTGGTTGTGTAACTTTTGCTGGAAAAGAAAAATAACACAGATGAATAAACAATGTCATTGGGGTCAAAGGGTAATGTGATTTATAACTAATCTGCTACTAACTGTGTGCAAAACTCAACATAAAACTCTGTTCTAGTACAATGTAAAAATAACTGAGTACCATGTATCTAATTACTCCATATAAAAGTATAGCATGCATAGAAATAAAATCAACTCAAATATCTTACCAAACATAACCTTGTAGTATAGCGAGGGAGTGAGATACAGCATTGTCCTTGGTTCTTGTGAATGATAAAACAATAATACCAGACCGGGGGTGGGTGGCTTTACAGAAGAAATAATGAACCAACTACAGTAGTTGTTACTTCCTTGTAATGTCCATACTGGAGGGTATTACTGTGCTTAGATAACGGACTGTCTTAAATTATTTTGTATTTGTTTTTTATTAATACTTATATTTAATGTATTTATGTAAAATAGTTCTTCCACCTAATGTTTCAAAGCTGCTATAGCATACATAATGTTGTTGGAGGATGTATTTTACATCCAAAATATAACATCTGATGATGTCAGTTTTCATTCATTCCTCAGCAGTTGGGTTCAGCCATTTTTTTTTTTACAGCTTGTGGCCACTAGAACTCTCGAGCTCCTCCCTTACCCATAATGCTGTATGTCAAAGGGTCCATCTGGGTTCAAAAAGTGTCAGGAATGTGGACACACATTGTCACTTTCTGATGTGCAATCTTATGAGTGTACTGCCTAGGTCCAGAACACCTACAAGTCAACCTTAAAATCTATAAGACTTTTAATCCACGTACTATAGTGGATAGAAGGAAGAAACTTATTCTGAGAAGGCTATTGCCCTCTTCTTTTTCAGAAGCTGTATCTGGGGCTCAATCCCCCCAAACTGAAACTCAAGGAGCCATCTACTAAGCCTTCTGGTCCTTCTGGATTCTTGATGCACTCTTCGGATCCGACCATGGAACCACGAAAAAAGAACAAGAAAACACATCCAAAAATTGCTCCTACTCAGCCAGCATTGGATTAAAAAATGGTTTTATCGGATCGTAGTCTCTTGGATCTGAAGCCATTGCCAAGAACTTCCTATTCTCCCTCTATAGATCAGGTACAATCTCAAGTACCTTCCCCTTTCCTGGAGTCCCACAGGCACTCTAGATCACCATCAGTGACATAATCTCATTTTTCTAGAAGTCTGACCGAGGTTGATGTGGATAGAATGATAAGGTTTCTCTTAATGCAGATGCAGATGGCAGTTCTTCTGGCTCCTACCCCTTCTGGTCAGGAAGCCCTTGTTGGCACTACACCATTGATCTCTCCTCCTCCTATCTGACCTATCATTTCAGAGCCCTTGGATCTGAGTCTTTTGGGACCATCTAGATTAAATTCAAAGAGCATAGATCTTTGGATACAAGGCTTTCTCTGAGTGCACTGGCTCTTATGGTTTTGAATCTAGATGACTCTCTGAGCCAAAGCATCCCTGTTGGATCCGAGGCATTAGAGTTGATTCCAACCTCTGCCTTCAGTAAATTGCCTTCAGAGCAAGGGGAGCTGATGGGTGTGAAGCTTGGCTTCTCTGCTCTGTCGACATCCTTCTTCCTAGAGTGTTCTGCATTTGAGGTGCTGGACAGAGTGTTCTCTGCTTCTGCAGGATGGACAGATCCCCCCTGCATATCATCTCTGAATACTGTATGTTTCTGCTCCTTGAGCCCCATCATTCTGCTCCACAGGGACAGCTAGTCGAAAGTCTCCAGACTACCCAGCACGATATTGCTCTCTCTTTTGATACTTCTCCGGAACACCCCACTGAAGAAGTTCTTAGGAAAAGGAAGTGCAAGAGGAGGCACTTGGACTCTTCTTAGGAGTCCATCACTGAAGGTACTGATTTTGATGATAGGGAATAGTCCCCAAAATCTCTGGGTCTATATTATTTCATTAAATGGCTATTCAATGAATAGCCATTCGTCAAACACCTATTTAGTGAAACTGCTTTTCATTGAGCAGCAAATTTTAACTAGGGCAAACCAGCGGTTGGCTACTGACTAGAATTTGCCCTTTTCCCCACTGTAGTGCACTCTCAGAGTTGGTATATTTAGTTAAGGGAGTGTGGGGGGATGCCCCCCCCCCCACCTTGGCAGGTTTTAGAAATTTTTTTTTTTTTTTGCGGTCACTCAGTTGGCCAACTGCTTGTTTGCCTTACTTAAAATTTGCCATTCAATGAAGAGCGGCTTCACTAAATAGGTGTTTGACAAATGGCTATTTGCTGAATAGCCATTTGATGAAGAGCTATAGACCCAAGATCTCTACCCAAAGATGTCTCATTTGGGGAAATCCTAGAGATCCTGAAGCAGAGGGGTGGTTGGTCTGCCAATAACCCTTCCAAAGAGGAGACTCTATTCCTGGAGGCCTTTGGATCTGGCCAATCTGTCTCCTGAGTGACTCTGGCTGATGAGCTCATTGACTTAATCTCCAGGTGGGTGTAGAACAAACTAGACACAATCAACCCAATCCCCAGGAGACCAGACCGGATTTTGGCGCCACCTGCAGGAAAGGAATTTTGTAGCAGGGGAGCTCATGTAGATGCCATGGTTGTGGCGGTGGTCACCAAGAGAGAACTTGTGGAGCAGAGTTCTTCTGTCCATCCCCTAACAGGGAGTCTAGACATTGGATAGATTTGGAAAGCATGCGTGTGCTTCAGTGATATTTGCACTCAGATTGCTGAATTATTTGGCTTACTTTATGGGACTACAGAGGAATCTGATTAAAGAACTTTCAAACTCCCTCTCAGGGACCAGTACTCTCGAAGCTCCGTCTTCTGTGGTGTCAGTCGGCTACCCTTCAATCAATCAATAACTGGTCCATGATGCTTATCTCCCACATGACCGAAGGTACCTCAAGGGTGGCTAGTTCTAGCATTTCTATTAGGAGGCATGCCTGGATGCACTTATGTAACTTTGCAGAGCCCTTCAAGTCTTCTTTCGTCAATGCTTGTTTTGAAGGAAGATCTTTGTTCAGCCCTAAAGTTAAGGATGCCCAATCCAGGTGTGAGCAAGATGGAAAGATTCCCCTCCCCAGTTGGAGTACATTTTTTGACTCCTCAAAGGTCCTTTTCCAGGAATCGACAAGGAAGTCAGGAAATGTGGTTCAGGAAGTCCCAGGATCCTTTCCAAGATTCACATGGCGATAGTTCCCCCAGAGGCAGAGCAGGGAACTCGTATGGACGATGCCACCCACATGGCAGAGGAGTCTCACAGAACCTTCTCTGACAAGATCCTACCAGCGCTTCTGAAAGGAGGCCTGATTGTCCACCTCGAGGCAATTGGGGGTCATTTATCCTTGCACCAGACAAACTGGCTAGACATTACAAAAGATACATGGGTGCAGAGGATTATTTCTAGAGTTTATATAATTCCCTTTTCCCTACCACCTCCACCTGTTTGCATAATTCCTACTGTTCCACCCAATCAGAGGGAAGCAGCAGCACTAGAAATACAAAAGCTTCTATAAAAAGGAGTAATCCAGGAGGTCCCACCTGTCTAGATAGAATCTGGGACTTACTCAAGATTCTTTTTAGTGCCAAAGAAAACAGGGACTGGAAAACAATTTTGACTCTCAGCAGTCTGAACAAATTAGTTCAACACACCAAGTTCTGGATGGTCATGGCTCAGTCCGTTCTGCTCTTTTTGCACAAAGATGACTGGATGTGCTTGATAGACCTCCAGGATGGTTACTATCACATTAAAATGAACAGACAATCCAGAAGGTATTTATGCTTCTAGCAGGGAGTCGGTCATTACCAGTTCAGAGCACTGCTCTTTGGCCTTATCATTGCCCCTAGGGTGTTCACTAAATGCATGGCAGTAGTAGCAGCTCACTTGAACTTGTTACTGCAAGGATTCTGAATGTTTCTGTACTTGGATGACTAGCTCATCACTGCCCCAACCAGGCATCTACTGATAAGAGTTCGAGAACAGGTACTCCAAACTTGCTGCAGTTTAGGGATCACCATAAATTACAACAAATCTGTTAGACTCAGCTCAGACACTGGAATTCATAGGAGCAATTTTCAACACAGTATCATTAACAGTTTACATTCCTCTCTCAAGAGTACAGACTATAAGATTCCAGGTGAGAAAGATAATTTGCAGATCCACATTCTCAGCCCAATTGATCCTAAACACCTTGGAATCAATGCCTGTGCCTATAATTCTAGTTCCCTTAGCAATATTTCACATACTTCTTTAATGGATGTTAACAACACAGTGGTTTACTCTTTATCAGCACACGTCCTCCCAGATAAAGATTACTCAGGCATGCAAAAGATACCTTTGGTGATGGATTCAGTCAGATCAGTTACTGCAAGGCCGTCCTTTCATTCACCCTCAGCCCAAGGCCATAGTGACCAAGGTTGCTTCCCAGATTCGGGGGGGGGGGGGCACTTCCTGGGAAAATGGTCCAAGGCACTCGATCCCTGGAAGAGGCCAACATGCATATCAATGTCCTAGAAATGATAGAGGTGCTATTAGGGTTGAAGGCCTTCCAAGACTCTTCCTTTTAGGACAATTGCTATTCAGACCTACAATATGTCAGTGGTTTGGTACATCAAACAAGGAGGAACCAGGTCATATCCCTTGTGATGAGAAGCCCGCAGAGTGTGATCCCATCCAACTGGTTTCTGATAGCAATGCACATTCTGGGGAAGTCTAATATGATAGCAAACAAATTGAGCAGCTCCATTCTACTACCTCAAGAATGGTTTCTCAATATGAAGGTGGCAGAAATGATTTTTCACTAATGGAGTCAGCCTTGCTGCAACCTATTTACATCTCCCTTAAACAACAAGTGTAGCACTCTGGGAATCACCGAGACACTCCATGATTGGCACCCCAGTCTCCTCTATGCATATCGTCCAACTCCCTTGATCCTCAAATTTTTACAGAAAGCTTTCCAGTTGAAGAGCAAAGTCATCCTGATTGCACCTTACTGGCCTTAACAGATTTGGTTTCACTTTCCTTGGCCTTATATAATCTACCAACCTTGGATTCTGTATCCAATTCTGGACCTCCTGTCTCACCCACTGGACATGATTCATCTGGATATCTGAAACCCAAGGCTGACAGTGTGGATTCTCCATTTCTGTTAATAGCCAGACAGCATATGCTGTCTTTCCTGGTCCATCTTATACCTCTGTCTTCTCACAAAGCTTCCACAAGAAATATTTACAGAAGTAAATGGAAAAGGTTTCTTTTTTGGGCACATCAGAGACATACTGACCCATTTTCAGCTCCTATACATAATGTCCTTAATTTTTGGCAAAGTTTTTTAGTGAAGGAGCTAACTCCACAACTGTGACAGTTCAGCTAGCTGGCATCTCTAATTTTCACATAGGAATTGAGAATTCCACCCTGGCTTCATCAAAACTTTCTAAGGTCTTCTTGAAAGGTACCATTCTTTTGAGACCTGCTTATAAGGATCTAGCTTCTCCATGAGACTTAAATTTAGTACTACAAGCCTTAATTCATTCCCCATTTGAACCAGAAGCTAAATGTGATCTGAAGTTTCTGACCTCATTGGCATCAAATGAAGGAACAGTTTCATCCAGTGCAAAGCACTATGAACCTGGAAGACTATATTTTTGGTAGTCATCACCTGTGCTAGAAGGATATCAAAACTCCAAGCATTATCTTCTAAACCGCTCTACTTGATTTTTCATAGAGATAGGGTGGCATTACCAACCAATCCTTTTTTCCTTCCTAAGGTGGTGTCAGAATCAAATATCAACCATTCAATTAATCTGCCAGTTTTATTTCCAAATTTTAAAAACAAAGGTGAATATATGTTACAATTATTGGACATTCACAGACAATTACTTTCCTACTTACATAGAACAAAAGACATCAGTAACACAGATCAATTATCTGTCAACTTTGTGGATTCCAAATTGAGTAAGCCAGTTACAAAGGCAACTCTGGCAAGATGGTTCACAGATTGTGTATCATTTGTGTACAACAAACTGGGTCTGACCTTGCCAAAAACCTTTAAGAGCCCATTCAACCAGGTCCATGGCAACATCTTCAGTATTTTTATTTAGGGCATCCAAGGGTGGCTGTAACTTGGGCAAATTCTCATACCTTTATTACTCACTACAAATTGTCTGGTCTTGGGGGGTAGAGCAACCTTTGGCTTGAATGTGCTCAGGGATATCCTTCCTTAGAGTCCACCTGGGTTTTTAGGTAAGCATCTTTTTTCAACTGATGACTTCTGGAAGAGTGAGAGCTTATAAAGACACCACTGTGCCTTACATTGAGCTCCAAATGTTGATTTCTTGTACCAGGATTATTACAATAATGTTTCTTATATTATGTAAAACAGCAAACAAGATCTGAGATATGTTAGGGGATAAATCATTGTGGGTAATGAGGAGTGTGAGAGTTCTACTGGCCGCAAGCTGTAAAAAAACGGCTGAGCTGGATCCGAGGGTCAGATATGAACCTAGCTGTTGAGGAAGAATAAAAATGGACAACACAGGTGGAACATTATTTCATTTTTTGTAATTATTTAGTGTCCAGAAAACACACACACGTACACAAAATGTGCCCATCCATGAGGGCCACTTGACTGAGTGCACTTTTCTCAGTGACATCAAATGAAGGAACAATTTCATACAGTGTAAAGTACTAGAAGCCATCATGCCTCACACACACACGTAATTACATTAATTATTTACCACATTTGTTATATGCAGCTTTTTTATCAATGCTTAACGAAGGGAAAGTAAATAAGGCCTTATAATTTCTACGGATGCAGTTATTTTAATGTGAGTTTTTTTAGTTCATTGTTTTCTTGCTTGTTTATTTTTTAATTATATACTTGCTAAACAGCAGTGATGCCTTGAGTGTAAACTAGGTGGCAGCTGTTACATTTTTTTCAGTCTGACCTTTACAGTGATTGAATAAGTGGTCATGAAGATTTGAACTTTTTTACTGTACAATCTCTATACATTAATACCCTGTTGGAAAATGTTAATTCTCCTGTATAGTATGATATGTTCTGTCTATTTTCTAAGGCTAAATCGTAAAGCTGGATGAGGAAGAGGGAGAACAACAAACAGCCGCATGCTGTGGTGTAAGAAACTGAGATACTGACAGAGTACTACTACAAGGTGGAAATTAGATCAGATGGGGGTTAAAAAAGGAGGAATAAAATCTGTAGAGTTGAACTGCAATCTGGCAGAGGAGTGGAAGAAGAGCAGTGAGCTGTGTGATTTGGAGTAGAGGGCTGCAAAAATGTACAACTCATTAATATTAGAGGTGTAATCTGTGCAGAAATGAGCTCATGCATAAAATAAGATTACTGTCCACGAAGTGACTGTCAGTCAGGCAGCTTCATCTGCATTAGTGAATATGAGAGAAGCCTGAAACAGCTATATATAAGGTATTAACAGGGAAGAGAAAGTAGGAATAGATATGAAATCAACCAGGCAACAAGGTATTTTCAAATGTAGTTCAAGGTGAGTTTAAACGTTTGAAAACTTTAAATGGGAATGATTAAATGAAATATATCTTTCAAAAAACAGGACTTAAAACACTGATGCACAGTCTGCATTTTGTCTTTGTAAATCACTACACTGATGGACAGCTGAACTTAATATGAAATTATAACCAATGTGGTCACCTTTGCTCTCATTAAGGACTGGAATACCACTTCAGTGGCACCATATTCCACCTGGTGCAACTTCCATGGCACCAGATTGTATATGGGAAGCTTAACACATGCAATCAAAAATAGCCTGGTGTACCTGTACATGAGCATTCTTAATGGGGTGTTAGTAACTTTGACTACCTCCCAGATGGCTGGATTACAAGTCCAGTCCACAAGAGAGGTCCTTAAACACACACTAACTAAAAAATCAAACAGCTTCACAACCATTTTGTGTAAGGTGATTAAGTAATGAGAACTTTTTCTCCATGATCTAGCCCAGTGTGGTTCTGTCAAATTTAGATATTGTGACTGCAGTTTACTGTCCATGCAGTTTGCCATGAGCCAGCAAAACCGTTATCACTATACCTCATGACAGAATTAAATCATGCATAAAGTCAAGGATCAAAAGGTAAATGGAGCCATAATACATTTGTATCCACAACTGGCTAATTGGCTGCATATAGCAGGTAAGAAGAGGAAGACGCCTGTTGTCCCTGTCCCTTGTCACCAGTGGAGTCCTTCAAGGCTGTATCCTGAGGTCACTCCTTCTAATGCAGAATGATAACCCTCATTGGGTCTACACACTTAATGGCCTTACATGACTGTACATTTGGTATGGGGGTAGGGTATGATCATGGCCTAGGAAAAATGTGTCTTTCAGCCGATGCCTGTGCTAGGATGTCTTTGACTCCCTTCTATGAGATTTATATTAGATCAGGTACATGGGGTCAGCTGTCTGTCTGTCTGAGATTGAGGAGGAGCACCAGTGGCAGATGATGGTCCACTTACATGGAACCTAAAAACATAAAAAAGCTAGCACAATTGCTGTAGAGTAAAATAAGATAGATACAAGTGACATTTATGCCATCACTTATCCAGACTCTGCAGCAGTGATTAAGTTTGGAGAAGAGCACAAAAATCATCTCCCTTGGCATGTGGCCATCGTTACGTGTATACACAGTCGCAGGTTTGTAGACATTCAGAGTTTGTGCTGTGACAGATATGGCATATGACTATAACAGCTGGTGCCATGAATGAAAAGTCCTCATTAGGCTCTGCTTTGTTCATACCCCCTAAGAGGGGCAAGTTAGAACTCTACCAAGCTCCACGCAGTCATCCGTGGATAATCGCATCTAAAAAAAAATACTGTCTCAGTCACTAAAATGTGTACTAGACAATACATTTTATGACTGGTATAGTTTCACTTTGTCAGATAGCTACTATAGTGATCAACCAGGAAAATTATCATTTTCCTTGCAAGGGACATTAGAAAACAAAACAGTGGTGCTATTTTTATAACACAGGTAATATGGTCAGATGGTAATCAGTTGAAATAAACAATTGTTACCTTCAGCCTTATTAGATAAATAATGCTTCTCGACCAGGTCACAGAGCTTCTCTACAGCACTCACAAATGCCACATGACATGTTGTTTTATGACAGCGGTTACCTTTATGAAGACCTCAGTGGATGTGTGCTGAAGCTCAGTGTCATGGATGACAAGGGGAAGAACATTCCATTTCATTCTAGCTGTCATCAGCACACTAAAGATGATATTTTCCTCTTTAGTGATAGTGTCACCATCAGGTGTGAGACACTTACATGGAGTGGAACCATGAAGAAAGAAAATTCAGAGAATTTATTACATATAGCCAAGCAAGGGTGCAGAGAATACTCATCTTAAATGCATCATTACCAAGGTGATGTATTCAACCCATATAATTAAGCATGTGCACTTCTATGACTATGTCATTGTCAGAGTGCATTCTGAATGGATGCTCACATCTCACACTTCATGTCAGAAACCAGTTTGCTGAAAAGATTATAGCTTCCTGATATCTGTCATGGGTTTGTGGTTCAGTGTGAAACAACGCAGAGAGCTGAGATCAGTGCTGAAACTCCAAGTCAAATCCTATTCAGAACACCTTGATTATTTGGGAACTTCAAGCGGCATCTCCTACCATCCATCCATCCACAACCCCTTTTTTCCCATTTTTGCATATGGGGTTGGGGTGTCACTTCACCAGTGACAATCATCTGCAGCCAAGGTTTCTGTCATGTTCGCTACTAAAGATAACAGTAAGCAAAGCTATAAAGAGTTCAAGATCATGATCAGTTCAGATGCATTCAGTATATTAGTAGGGTCACCATCAGCACTGACTTCAGTGCAACACTTGGAGACTATAAAAGAGATGTGTCCTAGAGCACAGCCCTCAGTCTAGTAGAATAACACAACAGCACATCATGTCCTTCCTTCCACAATTCAGAGTTTAGTGTGGGTAGACAAAAGCAAAACATGCCGTTTCACAAATCACAGAGCAGTACCAGACACAGTACAACAGTTCCCTCTACAGACCTCATTATTGCATAACAAGTCCCTCCACACACCTCAGTACAGCAGAAGTCGCACTGCAAACCTCAGTACAGCACAGCAGGTCCCCCCATACACCTCATTGTAGCATAACAGGTTCACCTGCACACCTCAGTGCAGCACAACAGGTCCCTCCTTACACCTCTGTATAGCACACCGGATACCTACACACACACACACACACACACACACACACACACACACACACACACATATATTGGAAAAGCACATCTGGTCCCTCTACACACCTCAGTACAGCACAACAGGTCCCTACACACACCTCAGTACAGCACAACAGGTCACCCCTCACACCTCAGTACAGCACAAACAGGTTCCACACACAAACACACACGCGCACACACACACACACACACACACACACACACACACACACACACACACACACACACACACAGACCCCCCTCAGTACAGCACAGCAGGTCCTTCCTTACATGCCAATAAAACACAACAGGCCACTCCAAACATTTCAGTAAAGCACATGTCACTTGGCACACATCAGTACAGAACACCAGCTCCCCCTGCACTTCTCAGTTGAACACAACAGGTCCCATCAAATGTTTCAGTACTGCATGGCACCCACTGGTCCTTCAAACACCTTTCACAGTAGAGGCAGAAGAACAATAATATTTTTCCATACACATCAGTAGAGCTCAGCAGGTCCCTTCATACATCTTGCTTCAGCAAATACAGGAAACAGTACAAATCCTTCCACACACTTTAGCCCAGAACAAGGCAGACTATGGCAGATTAAAACACTACAGCAGGAAAACATAATATTTTTAAAAAGTAAAAGTCTTTTCTTGGTAACTAAATGTTCCTCCGTGCATTCCAGGACAAATGTAATGTGTTTTATCAGATATACAGAACCAGAACCCTGGTCATCCAGTTAAGGTTTGTGCAAAAGCTGCATGTTCATAGGTAGGTACTTGGCTATCGGTCCTAGGACCTATACAAGCCTAGACAAAAAAGGTTGCACAATCTGCATATTGGGGAATGCACCTATAGAGGGCCTTTTAGCACCTTCACCTTATTGGTGTAATTAATTGCTGACAGCAAGTTGTCAGCTCTTCCATAGGAATCCACAGCAGATTTATTTTTTGTACTTTCAGTTGTAACACACTGACTCCAGTCACTTGATTCCATGTGGATCAATTACTTATAGGGGTGACATTTTGTTGCAAATGTAAGTAGACATTAATGGATGCTTATCTATTTATTTAGCTGAGCAGGATAATTAGATTAGACTACATGTCTGTTTTAGGGAACAACTGATTCCATATTTGACTGTGTAATTTGGCAATAACACCACAAAACTTGCCCTACACTTTTTTAGCTACCCAGGAAATATCTGTGGAATGATGGAGCAGAATGGTACAGCATAAGGTGGACTGAAAAGGAGGCCTAAACTATGGGGTGAGGTGGTGTGATGGAGGACAACTATGTGGTGCAAGGTGGTGTGATAGACAAGTATGTTTTGGTGTGAGGATGTGTGATGGAGAATGGTGTGGTGCCAGGTCATTTGAAGAGGGATAATGGCTATGGCATAAGGTGGTGTAATGGGAGACACTGGTATGGTATAAGGTGGTGTGATGAGGGCTATTGGTATGGTATAAAGTAGTGTGATGGGGGTTATTGGTGTGGTATAAGGAGGTGTGATGGTGATACTGGTATATGGTGTAAGGTGGTGTAATGGGGGATACTGGTATGGTATAAGGTAGTGTGATGGGGGATACTGGTATTGTATAAGGTGGTGTGATGGGGATACTGGTATTGTATAAGGTGGTGTGATGGGGATACTGGTATGGTATAAGGTGGTGTGATGGGGATACTAGTATGACAGAAAGTGGTGTGATGGGCACACCGGTATGGTATAAAGTGGCATGATGAGGATAGGAGTACGGTATAAGGTGGTGTGATGGGATGTAATGGTATGATTAAGGTGGTGTAATGGTGATACTGGTAGGTACAAGCTAGTGCGATGGGGATAATGATATGGTGAAGATGTTGTGATGTGGGAAACTGGTGTGATGGGGATACTGGTGTGGTATAAGGTGGTGTGATGGGGGCTACTAGTATGGTATAAGGTGGTGTGATGGGGGATACTGGCATGGTATGAGGTGATGTGATGGGGATACTGGCATGGTATAAGGTAGTGTGATGGGGATACTGCCATGGTATAAGGTGGTGTGATGGGGATACTGGTATGGTATAAGGTGGTGTGATGGGGCTACTAGTATGGTATAAGGTGGTGGGATGGGGGATACTGGCATGGTATGAGGTGGTGTGATGGGGATACTGGCATGGTATAAGGTGGTGTGATGGGGATACTGGCATGGTATAAGGTGGTGTGATGGGGATACTGGCATGGTATAAGGTGGTGTGATGGGGATACTGGCATGGTATAAGGTACTGTGATGGAGGATACTGGTATGTTATAAGGTGGTGTGATGAGGATACTGGCAGGGTATAAGGTGGTGTGATGGGGGATACTGGCAGGGTATAAGGTGGTGTGATGGGGATACTGGTATGGTATACGGTGGTGTGGTTGGGATACTGGTATGGCATAAAGTGGTATGATGGGAACACCGGAATAGTAGAAAGTGGTGTGATGAGGATAGTGGTACGCTACAAGGTGGTATAATGGGGTGCAATGGTATGATGATGGTGGTGTGATGGGGATACTGGTAGGTACAAGCTGGTGTGATGGGGATACTGGTAGGTACAAGCTGGTGGGATGGGGGATACTGGCATGGTATGAGGTGGTGTGATGGGGGATACTGGCATGGTATAAGGTGGTGTGATGGGAATACTGGCATGGTATAAGGTACTGTGATGGAGGATACTGTTATGGTATAAGGTGGTGTGATGGGGGATACTGGCAGGGTATAAGGTGGTGTGATGGGGGATACTGGTATGGTATACAGTGGTGTGGTGGGGATACTGGTATGGTATAAGGTGGTGTGATGGGGATACTTGTATGGCATAAAGTGGTATGATGGGGACACTGGAATAGTAGAAAGTGGCGTGATGAGGACAGTGGTACAGTACAAGGTGGTGTGATGCGGTGTAATGGTATGATGACGGTGGTGTGATGGGGATACTGGTAGGCACAAGCTGGTGTGATGGGGATACTGGTAGGTACAAGCTGGTGGGATGGGGGATACTGGTATGGTATAAGGTGGTGTGATGGGGGATAATGGTATGGTATAAGGTGGTGTGATGGAGATACTGGTATGGTATAAGGTGGTGTGATAGGGATACTGGTATGGTATAAGGTGGTGTAATGGGGGATACTGGTATGGTATAAGGTGGTGTGATGGGGATACTGGTATGGCATAAAGTGGTATGATGGGGACACTGGTATAGTATAAAGTGCCATGATGAGGATAGGGGTACGGTATAAGGTGGTGTGATGGGGTGTAATGGTATGATGAAGGTGGTGTGATGGGGATGCTGGTAGGTATAAGCTGGTGTGATGGGGATAATGATATAGTGAAGGTGGTGTGATGGGATACTGGTGTGATATAAGGTGGTGTGATGGGAATACTGGAGTGGTATAAGGTGGTGTGATGAGGATACTGGTATGGTATAAGGTGGTGTGATGGGGTACTGGTATGGTATAAGGAGTTGTGATGGGGTACTGGTATGGTATAAGGTAGTGTGATGGGGATACTGGTATGGCATAAAGTGTGATGGGGACACTAGTATAGTATAAAGTGGCATGATGTGGATAAGGGTACGGTATAAGGTGGTGTGATGGGGTGTAATGGTATGATGGGGATACTGGTAGGTATAAGCTGGTGTGATAGGGATGATATGGTGAAGGTGTTGTGATGGAGGTACTGGTATGGTATAAGGTAGTGTGATGGGGATACTGGTATGGCATAAAGTGGTGTAATGGGGACACTGGTATAGTATAAAGTGGTGTGATGAGGATAAGGGTATGGTATAAGGTGGTGTGATGGGGTGTAATGGTATGATGGTGTGATGGGGATACTGGTAGGTATAAGCTGGTGTGATGGGGATAATATGGTGAAGGTGGTGTTGTGTGAGATACTGGTATGTCATAAGGTTGTATGATGGGGTTACTGGTGTGGCATAAGGTGGTGTGATGGGGATACTGGTGTGGTATAAGGTGGTGTGATAGGGTTACTGGTATGGTACAAGGTGGTCTGATGGCGAATACTGGTATGGTACAAGGTGGTGTGGTGGGGATACTGGTATGGTACCAGGTGGTGTGGTGGGGATAATGGGATGGTATAAGGTGGTGTGGTGGGGATACTGGTATGGTACCAGGTGGTGTGGTGGGGATAATGGGATGGTATAAGGTGGTGTGGTGGGGATAATGGGATAATCAAGGTGGTATGGTGATGGATGGGAACTTTGTAGTGTTTGCTGGGGAAATGGAGGAAAATGGAATGGTCTATGTATGAAGAAGATGAAAGGTCTGGTACATGGTTTTGTGATAATTGTAGTGTATAACGGTTATGAAGGAAGAAACAAATATGATTTAAGGAGTTGTGACTGGTGAGAATGATGTGTACTGTGTACCTGCTATCAAATGTTTTGGTGATTTTTTTTTTTTTTTTTAACAAAGAAATGAATGAGGTTAAAGTGGCAGGATGTTCCATTGACAAAGCTAAAGTGGTAATGGTTCATGGTTACTAAATTTTCCATATACTCTCTAATGATGTCTGGGATAACATGTTCCACAGCTTTACAAATGAGGCTAGTGAGATTAATGGGTCTATAGTTACAAGGATCTGTGCCAGCCTACCCCTGTATTCTTCCTTCATCAGACCCTTAATCAAATACAATGTCCTCTTTGGTATGCACAGATCCATGCATATCACTGAACTGAAAAGGCCTCAAAGATTTCTAACCCAAAAAAATTAAACCTATTGACTCTTTCAACTATCCTGAAATATTAGTACAACTCTCAGTAATCATTAATAATAGTAGTAGTAATCATTATTAGTAATACATAGTACCCTCGCAGATGCTCCAATGTGACCTGAGTCTAGAATGGCTCAGTCCTATTTGACCTCCTTTTTCTTCGCATGGCCATTGCTTCTGCAAACACCTGTAAGAGAGAAATCTACTCCAAAACATAAACAAGACTTGCTGGAAGGATAGGTTCCTAAAATAGTATTTTCTAGCCTATGGAATGAGTTGACATTAGTACTTTGTCTAGTTCTATGACTGGATGGATAGACACAGATGTATGCCATGGTTGTCCTCTAATACCCTGATTTATTTTTGAAATAAGCAGAATTAAATACTTGATAAGGATGGCAAGACTTTTTATGTTTGTCCACTTAAATGTGTATATGGCTATGCAGGTTATGGTTCCAGTCATCCCTTGCAGAATTATTCCTATATTAAGTTCCTAATTATATGGTGCAAGGAGATGTGATAGAAGAGTGCAATATAGTGTGATGTGGTCTGCTGCAAGAGAACATTATAATGTTAGTTGGTGTGACTGAGGAGAAATGCATGGTGTAAGGTGATCTCATGGAAGAGAATGAAGTAGTATATGATGGAGAAATGAAGAGTGGCATAGTGTGAAGTGATGTAATGGAGGAGAAATTAATGATTTAAGGAGGTGTGATGAAAAAGGATGGCATTGTGTATAGAGGCCTGATGGAGGTCACTGTTCTTGTGTAAGGCGTTGTGATGGACGAGGACATTGTGAAGTGATGAGGCGTGATGGAGAGAGATGTGGTGTGAGGAACTGTGATGGAGGAAAACAGTATGTTGTAAGTTTGTGTCATGAAACAATAGTATGGTGTGATGTGGTGTGATGGAAGAGAATTGTATGGTGTAAGGAGTTGTAATGGAGTGGAATCCTATGGTGTGATGGAGGAGAATAGCATAGTAGAAGGAGTTGTAATGGAGTAGATTTGTATAGTGTGTTGGTGTAATGGAGTACAGTGGTATAGTCTGACTTTATAGAATGGTGGTAATAGTATGATGTAAGGTGTAGTAATGGAAAAGAATGGGATGGTGTGAGATGGAGTGATGGAGGAAAATGTGGTGGTGTGAGGACTTGGAATAATATATGGTGTGAGATGGTGTAATGGGGTCAAATTGTATGATATGAGGTGGACTTATGGAGGAGTATGGTATGAGCTGGTGCAACGGGGAGAGAATGGGAAGGTGGAAGGAGTTGTAATGATGTAGAGTCATATGGTGTGAGGTGGACTGATGGAGGTTTGATTCTGAAATCAGGAAATGAGAAGGCTTACTTTCACTATGTATTACTTCTGGAAATTGAGCTCTAACTGATGAGGTACAAGTAAGGCACTGCTCTGAAAAGATGAATGATGTGAAATTTTAAGCTTTTAATCTAAAAATGCTACAACTGCTGCTGTTCAAAAGCTTGAGGAGCAAAGAGCAAGACGTGCCTGAAAAACGTTTCCTTGCTTCAGCTTTCTATGATTCAGACTCAGTTTTTTGCTGCTTACTAGTAGGAAAGTTGTCTTGGTTATTTATGCATTCACAACATATGTAGAAGCAAATTCAGATTTTTTTTTTATCTAGTATTGTGGAATATGAACAAGCTGTGATAAATTTCAAAGATATTATAATAAAAGGCTACAGACTTGGCTATCTGTCTAAAAAGAATATAGATGTTAAATTTAACACATATAATTGTACTATGGCTAAATTTTATTGTTTACCCAAGGTGCATAAAGATTTAGTAAATCCACCAGGTCGCCCTATAGTGGCAGTTAGTAACTATTTCTTACATAATATTGGAATTATGCTGCATTATTTATCTAAATTTGTAACAACTTTGGATTCTTATATAAAGGACTCTTTTGATTTTTTAGATAAAATTATACACATACCATGGGAGAAAGACTGTTATTGGATTGTATTGGATGTTAAGAGCTTACATACAAGTATTAAACATTCAATAGGCATAGATGCTCTTGAATTTTTTGGGGGGAAATAGTCTAGTGTCAAACTATGTTACTGAACTACTTCATTTTAGTTTAGTTAATAATTTGTATGAATTTAATTGGGTAATATACCAGCAAATACAAGTTACAGCTATGGGGGCACCTTTTGCCCCTATGTATGCCAATCTGGTTATGGGTTATTTTGAAATTATTTTTTGTATAGGTTAGATTTTTATAATAAGTATGTAGTTCATTATTTTAGATTTATAGATGATTTAATTTTTTTATGTAAGGAAGGTATGGAGTTTATAACAGATTTTGTTAATTTGTTAAATTCTAATCAGTTGGTTTAATATTTGAAGGTTTACAAAGTGGAGATTCGGTTGTTTTTCTGGATCTAATATTGAAAGGTAATAATGAAGAAGGAAAAACTAATACAAGCATACATAGAAAATTTGGTGATGATGGACACTTTTTGGATGGACATAGTTGTCATCTGAACCATATTCTGAACTCTTTGCCTTATGGGGAATTATTAAGAGTTAGTAGGTTATGTAATGAGTCTGATATTTTGGAGAGAGAAATTCTTAATTCTTGTCAGATGTTTAGAAATAGGAGATATACTAAAGAAGTTATTAGAAAATCTTTAGAAAAGCTATGTTCCCCGGGAATAGATATAAGAAATAAAAATTAATATAGTAATAATTCATTGCAAAATATAAATCAAACAGGAAGTAAGATTTATCACTTCATATAATGTACTTTCTGATGACATTATAACGGTTATAAAATATTACTGGCCCTTCCTGACAAAAGGAAGATATAAATTAAATAATGTATGGCTTTCTCCTTTGATTTCATTTAAGAGGGGTTGTAATTTAAAAGATATGCTAGTTCATGCATGTTTTTCTTTACCGAGTATCAATATGAGCCATGAAATTATAAGGGTAGGTACTTGGGCATGTGGAAATTGTTCAGTTTGTCCATATGTAGTTAAATATTTTGACAAAATTAATGGTATAAAATACAAACCAGTAACAGAGTATACTTGTAATGCAGTGGGCATTATTTATACTCTCAAATGTCCATGCAGTCTGTTTTATATTGGAGAGAGTAAGAGGTCTTTTAAGGTTAGACTGCAAGAACATATTAGAGATACCAAGAATAAAAAAATAGAAAGCCCTGTAGCTTCCCATTTTAATGAAATGCATGGGGGGGCTTATGTGGATTTAAAAGGCTGTATTTTAGAACAAGTCACAGCAACAAATGCAATTTGTTTAAAAAAATAAGTTATTGTCTAAAGAAGCAGTCTTCATTTTAAAGTATAATACTTTAACTCCTGGTGGACTAAACCAGGAATGTAATTGGAAATTTTTATTGTAAAGTGCTAATAGAATTAGATAATTATTTTATTGGTTGATTTATAGTAATTGATGTATCTTTATAAGAGATGTTTTTTGTCTGTTTGTATTATCTCCTGGAAGGCTTTTATGCCAAGGCACTAGAGAGGTTTTTGTGCTTTTATTAAAGGATATATTACTGGTTTTGTCGTTTGGAATAATTTTGTTCTACATCTGTGGTTTGGGCTACTTGGGAAATAACCCTGTCCAGTTTGTGTCAAAGTGAGTGCAGCCCTTCCAATCTCAGGAGGTGTGAGCTGGCTTCTGTACCAGGACCACTAATCAAACCTCAGTCACCTGGCTAGTAGTCAAGGCTCCATCCCTCAGCCACATGGAGCCAGGCATAGTGTTCCTTCACATTTCTCAACACCGTGTTTTCATATGCTAGGAATGTCATCAATAAATTATTTCCCATTGCAGTTTAAGTAAATAGAAACATTAGATTTATGCAGATGAGGTACAAATGACTGCTTTAATGGAAAATGCCTAAACCCGGTTATATGAAAACTAGACTATGGATGGGGAAATATCAGAAAATTGGGTTTTCTTCAGGCCATGAATGTGAACTCCACCTCTCCCCCCAGCTGAAGTTTATAAAATTGAATGTAAGAC
Source organism: Protopterus annectens (assembly GCF_019279795.1). Lineage (NCBI taxonomy): Eukaryota > Metazoa > Chordata > Ceratodontiformes > Protopteridae > Protopterus > Protopterus annectens. The sequence goes on from NC_056749.1 coordinate 694,732,384, forward strand.
TGCTCCATTTTGTAGGCAGTGAATTGTGCTTGTATCAAATTAAACCTCAGGTGTACACAACTGTACTGGACAAATGGATGTTGGCAATCACGAGTCAGAAGCTTCTACTTTACTTAGTTATCCATATCCCATTTATTAAGATCTGACTGCTTGCTGAAAATATTAAGCATTTTGTAATTGCAAAGTTATGCAGATTTATTTTTCTAATGGCAAATAACCTTCAGAACTGGCTCCTAGAAAATAGCTACATCAAGCATGAAATGAACTTGCTTAATATCTAGGCAATAAGATTGTTACAGGTGAGCCTTACCCTGACAAATGCACAGCCTTCATAACCACCAGCTTAATTCATAGTCTAAAGATAATTCATTAGTGCTAGAGTGATAAATACTGTGAGGGATCACTACAATTTAGGCACAATGCTGTTATCTTGCAGATTTTGAATTTGCTGAATTCCACTAACCTGAATGAATACAGTGTTTATATAAAATCAAATACAGGCTCACACTGCTTTTAGGAAGTTGTATGTTATGTTTCTACTTCTTGCAAAAGTATTTGGAATTTGCTTCTGGAACATTCCAGTCTCATAACATTACACATCACTATGCTGGATTTATGCACAAATTATTTTTTAAATATAATATTAGTTTATTATCAGACTGCATGGAATTTATTTGAACTGCATTTTACTGTTAATGTGACCATGACGGCTGCGTTAACTCTCTAAAAAACAGAAATGAACTTTTCTTCCATTAGTGTAACATTTTTTGCAACCTTAAATATGTGAATACTGTACCTGAGGATGTGATAGCAGTAAACGTGGTAGCTGCATGGGATGACAGGGTTGTGGTTGTTGTAGTTGTTGATAAAGTTGTTGGTTGTATAATTCTTGCTGGAAAAGAATGCAGCATCAGTGAATTAACAACAATATCGAATGCCTGGGTAGTTGGACTTCTGTTTGCACATACAACACCATATTTATAGCCATTTCATTTTAAAAAATCTTACTGAAGTGTGTTTATATGAAACATAATGTAAATTTTCTCTCTGTTTGCCAAACTTAGGAGATTATTAATTGCTCATCACAAGTGAGGTTATGTTATGTAAGCACTCTGCATACTGTTTTCATGCGTTCACCCACTTAATCCAATTCATGGTCAGATCAGAGCTGGAGACAACCTAGAAATTAATACGTATGAAGCACAGAAAGTAATGCATAAACAAATAAATATACACACACAGACATGCACATACATGCATGTACACACACAGAGACACATGTACACATGCATACATACACACATACATACATGCATACACACATGCATGCCCAGATGCACAAATTCACTTATGGTACATCTTTTGATGTGAGAGGACACTGAAGACAGCATACATCTCATCTTAGAACCAAGTTGTCGACCACAGAATCATTGCTAACTGCCATTACACTGAGACAGCAGTTAATGTAAAACTTTTATTCAATGAATACTTTTTCCATTCAAATGAGTTCTAATCTCTGAACAATAATAAAAAATGTGTTCTCTTTTATTGATTTATTTATCTGATTATTTTTTATACAATGAAAGTCTGAGTGGGGAAGTAAAAGCCCTTATCACCAGAGGTCCGGTTGAAAAGCTGATTAAAAATGCAAGAAAATACTTAAATACAAAATGCATGTACAAAAATATGGAATTGCACAATCTATGAATACAAAAATGCAACAGAATGTCATTTTACAATTTATGAAAAATGATTAACATTTAATGTCACAGTACATTTCAAAAAATGTGCTTCATAAATCTTATCTGAAAGAAGAGGTAATTTGAACTTACTAGTGTTCTAAGAACTATGGATGTAAAATTTAACGTAAGAATATACTTTAGTACTGTGTAAAAATACTTCTAGTATTATGTACTTAAATACATCACAGACAAGTATAGCAGGCAAGAAAACAGAATCATGTCAAACAAATAACTTATCAAACATAATGTTATAAAATAACAAGGGAATGACAGGTATGATCTCCATTGGTTCATGTGAATATGCAGAGATGGCAGGAGTTGCAAGAAATTAACGGACCACTTATGGGTGTTGTGAGGTCTGCTGCACCTTTGTAATTCCTTGTAATGCTTACCCTGTAGGGTATTATTGGGCTTAGATAATGTGCTTTTTGTTAAATTATTTTGTATTTGTGTTTATTAACACACATGATTTTTATATTCATGTAAAATAGTCCCTCTGCCTAATGATTCAAAGTTGCTGTAATGCATGTAATGTTGGAGGAAGTGTTTTATATCCAAATTATAAGTTATGTAAGTATTTATCGTCTATACACACACACGCATGCATGCACACACACACACACACACACACACACACACGCTGCACACATGCAGAGATACAAAAGTACGGACTCACAAGCATGCACGTACACATACAGAAATGTGGCCATCAATGACAGACATTTGACTGCGTATACCTCAGATGTCTTGTGATTAAATGAATGAAAAAAAGAAATTAAAGTGCAAGTCAATGCAATCCATACTGCCTCTCAAAAGTCCCTGATTTTGCAAAATGTCCATAAATTTGCCTCATATTTTTGCTCTGTCCTTCAAAAATGTTAGATTTTTTTTTTGGTAAATCACTGCGGATTCATAGTCCATCAATAAAGCCAAATCTTGCATTTTCATCCTTCTTATTGTTCACAAAGTGCATTTTGATAGAAAACCATTTGCTCTTTTTAATTTTTATATAAATTAGCATTGTATTTAAAAATTGTCCCCAGTAGGTCTTATGTTGCTCCCTTATTGCTGGCTTTGTCAAGACTTCTTGATAAAAAAGTCAAAAGGTATGCTCACTGTCTCTCTCCCTCCCTATTTCTCAGTCTGTCACTCGGTCTCTATGCATTCATGTTTATTTTCTCAGCAGCATTTTTAGCTGAACTTGGTGACAGGAAAGTAAAAGGCCGAGGCCTTATAACTACTGCTGCTGTTCTAGTTACTACTGTTGGCTGAGTGTTTTATTTACAATGGTTTAATGTGCAGCTGTGAAGATGACTTTTTTTTTAAATGGGTGATACTTGTACATTAACACCCTGTTGGAGAACATTCATTCCTTCTCCAATAGGGTATCCTAGATCTTATCTATCATCTAAAGAAGAGTATAGGAGCTGCATGATGTAGATAGAAAAGAAATTAATGTTTAAGGTAGAAGTGCATACAGTAAGAAAACAGAGAGAGAGAGACTGACAATGAACAGCCTGCAAGGTGGAAACTATATAAATCACAGCGGTGTAAATAGAGTAGGCATGCAATCTGTAGAGTTAGTGTACAGTTTGGCAACCCAAGAGAGGAAGACAATTAATAAGCTCTGATTTGGAATGTAGATATTCAAATCTATAGTACATTAGTTTAAGGAGGAGTAAGTGGTGTGAAAATTAGCTCATGGACAGAAATAAGATTACTGCACTAGAAGTGACAGGCAGCTTCATATTTGTTAATGAATATGGGAGAAGCCTGAAACAGCTATATGTAAGGTACAAACAGGGAAAAGAAGGCAGGAATAGATATGACATTAACCAGGTGATAATGTCTCAATATATTTTCAGCTATAGTTCAAGGTGAGCTTTAAACTTTTGAAAAATGGGAATGACTAAATGAGATATCTTCCAAGAAACGGGTATTAATAAAAATGATGCACAGTCTCCATTTTTTCTTCACAGATCACAACAGTGATGGACAGTTTAACTTAATATGAAATTGTAACCAAAGTGGTTACCTCTGCTCTCAGTATGGTCAGAAACGCCACTTCCATGGTACCAGATGGGATTTATTTATGTATTTAGTTATTTATTTCCCCTTGATTACCATGAAAGTCCAACTTCTGGGCGGTGAACCCTTTTCAGCAGAGGCCTGGGGAGAAACACCCAGAGTTACAATAATACATAAAACAAAACCATAAAATTACAACTATAAAGTAATACATGAAACAGAATCATAAAACGCGTACATATATCTGTTGAACTCATTCAGGGAAACTTGTAGTCCACTTTATTTACCTTTTGGGCAAGAAAGAAGAATATAGGAGGAAGAACAATGACATATAAAGGTGAAACCCATTTCTAAAGTAGTTAAGTTATGTTGTACGAATGACTGTTGGAAAGTGTATTTAAAGTGAGTATAGATAACAGACTTGAAAGGCCAGTTAACAATGGCAGAGGAAAACCTTCAGAAAGCTTAAGAAAATGGAATAAAACTGGTCACACAGAGAAGAAAGTGTCTTAAATTACCAGCACAGACAATTGTTTGTTTATCCTTTGTTGACAAGGGTAGTCCCACTAGGCCACGATCCTCTTTTCAGGGAAGACCCACGGTGGTATTGATACTACTACTTGGGAAAATTTGACCAGGGCTTCAGGAAACTTCCCTTACTCTTTTCAGTAGTAGGTATCCTGGTATCTTTTATATCCACCTGAACTACCACCATCTCAGACAGGTGGGGCCTTCAGTTTAACACCTCATCTGAAGACTGAAACACTCAGAAATGTAGCACTCCTGTTATGCTGTACTGCGTCAGCAATCCATCTAGCCAGTGTGGGAAATGAATCCGCAGCCTTCTGCACCAAAGACAAGTGTGCTATTTGTTGCGTCCCTGACGTTGTAATAATAAATAAATCACAATATAAGTAAAAGAAGTGCAGCAAGTGCTGAAGAAGATACATTTACAGAGTGTACCACAGAAATGCAGATCAGGGTGTTAAGTTTTATATGCAAATGAAAGAATGACAAATGACCTTGGTTATAACTGCACTAAATGATTGGCATAGGGGCAAACAAGTAAATAAAGAAATTCACTTGAAGATATGATTGCAGAGATACAAAAACTGTGAGACAGGGAAATCAAAATGATTAACTACTACCGATAGTGTTTGCCACTATATTGCAAATAAACGATTAAGAGATATATTAATAACTGGAAGAAGTAGGGGTCATCAGTCTGGAAAGGTTGTTTGGTGAATTAAAGATTATTTATGTTATAAAGAAGAGTTCATGGACGAGTTTGTCAATATTAGATATGGTAAATTTGTATAACAACATAGCATACAGAATTGTTGAATTAGTTAAGCATGCAGGCTTTTGGAGGGTTATTAGGTATATTAAGATGATATATGGGGTATCTAGAAAGACATCTATGCCCATCATTATTATCAACCCCCCCTTTTTCCATTTTCTACATGAAGTTGAGGTGTCATGTCACTTGTCACCATCTTTCCCCGTTCAATGCACTCTCCTGCCTTCTTCAACACTTATGTTTGACTCTCACAGATCTTCTCACACACATTCCATCCACCTCTTCATTGGATTCCCTCATTTCTCTTACCTTCTTCCTGTCTGTCCCAAAAAATCTTCACCAGATTGTCGTCTTCTCACCTGCACATGTGCCTGAACCATCAAAATCTGTTCTCTTTGACCTTTTCTGAAATCTATGGTCATCTGTTATTTAAAACTGTGAGTTAATTTGCATAAAATCATAGTCCCTAAATCTAATTTTATCAAATAGCTTTAACAAATAGTTGAGACTCTCAAAAGACGTGGGGGGGGGGTATGAAGTTCACTGTAGCATGTAATACTATTGAGAAGGATTTATGCAGATGATGATTTTTGTTTGTAAGGATAAACAACGTGCACAAGTGCTATGAAAGTTAGAGGCTAAACTGCCAAGTTATTTGATAAAACTCAAGTCTTTTTAATTGAAGTACTTGTCTAATAGGAGTCTATGCATTATCTGAAGAGTGTGTTACTAAGTTACTTTTTAAGCGAATTAGAGCAATATTTAAACATGTTTCTGATTCTGAGCCTTTATTCTACCATTATTTTTGATTTTGCCCAGAATTCTTAAGCAAACAAGATGAGAATTATACTATCTGATGTCATGCCATTATTTTTAAAACTCACTAAAAGAGAAAACCTTCCATGAATATATGTAGTATCTGCTCTTCTTAAAATTTCAGGCAGGTGCTTAGATCACTTGCTGTAGGCTGCCAATCTCTAGCACTTACCTTCCTCATATTCATTGATTCACTGATCACCATCTTTATCCTAACAAGGTGAGATCATATCCCTGTTTAAGATGCAGTGCGTAATCAGAGAATAAATTACCTTTTTTATCCTTATTTTTCGCCAACCGACTTGTGCCAGGAGAGTTTGAAGCTGGCATACTACATGATTTCCTTTTCATTTTTTGGATATCCAGCCTGTGTCCTGTGAGGGATTATGGACAGGTATGAGGAAGAAAGGCTAGTTGCTACGAAAGACTCATCTGGAGGCATTTTTCTGTCTTTTTTCTTATTTTTGTTTTATAAGATATTCAAGTATCTTAAATTTGCTTTACATTAGGCAGTAAGAAAAAAGTATGGTGTAGTTCTGAAAGACTGCGAGAAAGGCTACCGTTAAAGCAGAGGAGGTATCCAAAGAGGATTTATAAATAGGAAGAAGTGAGGTGCAGCTGGGACTGAATGTGCAAGAAAGGGTTGGGTAAGTAAATGGAAAGATTAATTTTCTGGCACTTGTTTGGGGATTGGGAAAGATCAAATATGATCAAGATATAAAATTGCATTTTTTATGTTAGGTGGTTCATAGAAATGTACCAGTTAAAGAGAAAATGTTTCATAAAGTGTTAAAAACTGAATATTTAAGTACAGACTGCAGTGAAGAAGAAATATGGAGCATATTTTGGGGATTTGTTACTTGATCAAAATTAGTTATGAAATAAAAGTTGTTTGCCTGTTCTACATATTTAACAGAGCATGGTGTTTTAATCTATTGCCATATCCTCACTTACAGTTGTAAGCTCAGGCTAGTAAGTGAAAAGCTGAGATCATGGAGACAAGAGTCAGAAGTGAGACTCCCTCACACAGCAGCTCTAGATAATAGTGAATTGCTGAGCAGTCTCAGCATACCTTTCAACATCTCAGTGCAAGAAATCTGGACAAAGCAATTGTTGTCCAAGAAATAATGGGGGGGGGAACAAAAGCCCAAAAATATCAACAGATTTTAATAACTGCTCCTATAAACTTAGAACGTTTCTATTATGATAGGTATGGAATTATGTATTTTCTGAAGGAGTTGAAGCCTGAAAATCAAATGTCTGTCATTATGTAGTATTATTTTGTGACTTCTAACCTCAATAATTTGCCAGAAAACTACATATTTTATGAAGACTAGACAAAAAATATGAAGCAAGAATCTGGATGTTCCATGAAAATCTGGACAGTTGAGAAGTATGAGTCTAGGGGGATATTACAGTAAAGCTATTTCTCCTCTATATTAAGAGCAGTTGGATGAAGTGGCCAGGATACCTTCTGAGGATTTCCCATGGGTACCTTCTGTCGGAGGTGTATGAGGACCAGCCCACTGGGAGGAGTTCCTGGACAGATCCAAGATATATTAGAGGGATTATTTTCCTCAGTTTGAGGAAATCACAGCGGATAAGCTGGAGACTGTTTGCTGTGAATAGAAAGCCTCACCTACACCACTCAACTGCCCCTCACAAAATTTAAGTGGCAAATTATTTGTTTTCTTAATAAGGAGGTCTCTTTTTTATTGTGAGTAAAATGTTATTCTACTCAGTGTTTACTTTTTGACATTTTCCCTACTGTTTTTGATAAGTACCATTGGATCTTTAACAACTAGGTGAGGTATAACCAGTTCAAGGAGATGGGACCTTTGTTTAATATTTCATCTAATGGACAGCACCTTGGGGTACAGCACACCTTATACACTACTATAGTGACAGTAGTGGAACATAAATCCAAGCTTGCCCTCTGAGGATAACTCATACAATATTTATCATAAATTGCTGATTTGTGATACCACCTTCCTCATACAGATGAATATTAATCTTCATTGTAACCAGTGGTATAAGTTGCATATTTTCAATCGTTTTTCCTATAGCCCTGAGGAAGTCTGTAGTAATCTAGTCTCTGTTTCAAGCCTTTTACCTTTATTGGATCAAAGGAGGTTACTAGGCTGTTGGCTCTGAGGCCCTTATAAGCCAAGCCAAGAGTTTAGCCCATGTTTAGACAAACCAGCACCCAATGCCCCTGCCCAGCAGGGACATGGGTGGAATCCAAGGGGTATATTTTCTTTTTCTATCCAGTTATCCAGGTTGTGCTTAAAAAGGGGTAAAGAGGAAGTCCGCTTGATGTGGAGAGGAAGTCTATTCCATAGATGGAGTCTCTGGGACACAAATCTGTCCCACCAACAAGTCTTGATGTCACAGACCAGGTTGAGACTGCGTCCTGGGTTACTCAAGTGGAGCTTGACTTGCAGATATGCAGCAGTCCCATCAAGGTGGGGTCTGTGATCACCTTGTATGCTAGACAGAGGTCATCTCTGAGGAGTATGTATGAAACTGAGTAGAGGGATAAGACTTTTAGCCTATGTATGGTAGATGTTTGAGGCCCTGGATTCTTTTGGTGAGGAACCTCTGTGGTCTGTCCAGCTGCTGCATGTGATTTGTGAGGTATATGTCGAAAGGGGCATTGTTCTCAATAATGGGCCTTATAAGGGAAGAATACAGGGATGTTATGACCTCCTTGTCCCTGGATGAGATACCCTTACTTATGAGGTAGGCCATGTAGAAGGCTTTCCATACAATGGAAGCAACATGGTGGTCAAAATTCAGGTTGCTATCAACCTGGGTGCCCAAATCCCTCATGACTGATTGCATGCTTAGGACTTTATTACTGTGATAGTTTCTGGGCATGTCACTCTCCCCAAAGGGGATGATGATGCATTTTTTAGTATTCAGCTTGAGCCCATGTTTCTGGCACCAGTCATTTGTCTGAGTGAGACCCACTTAGAGAATGTCCACATCACTAGAGGAACTAATGACAGCATCCATCTTGTAGTCATCTGCAAACTTGGTCAGCCATACCTCACTGGTTTTGGGCTGCACCTCAGAAAAGTATATCCCAAATAACAGAGGCCCCAAGACCAGTCCCTGGGGTATGCCGCTTGTTACAGGTCTACTGCTTGAGGTGACTTCCCCTATTCTGACTATATGGGTTCTGTCATTGAGCCAGTTTGCTACCCATTTAGTAACATATGAAGTGATACCTAGTTGAGAGAGTTTATTATGTCCGAGTGGGTAATAATGCCAAATGCTTTGGCCAGGTCAAAGTAGGTGCTGTGCCCAGTCTTCCCATCATCCATGGCTTTACAGACTGTCTCAAAGAAGTCGATCAAATTTAGCAGACATGACCTCCCCTTGATGAAGCCAAACTGTGTGGGGGTCAAGTGTTTGGAGGTTACCAATGTCCTTGTTAATGAGCTCCATGATAATTTGTTCCATGGCCTTGCAGATCAGGCTAGTTAGCTGATGGGTCTATAATTTCCTAGATCGGTGGACGACATTGGATGCTCCACCTTTGTGTAAAGGGATGACCATGGCTGGACGCTCCACCTTTGTGTAAAGGGATGACAGTGGCTGCCCTCCACTCAGCTGGGATGAAGCCAGTACTCCGGCTTTGGTTGAATAGGGTGCCTAATGGTGCTGCAAGTTCCTGCTTGAGTTCATGTAGGATGCAGCCTGGGTTGTTATCAGGTACCATGGAGGCTGTATTTTATGCCTTTGAGAGAGCAATGATGACCTGTTCCCTAGATATAAGGGGACAGGGACAGGTACTGGGGATGTCCTAATTTACTGATGGGGGGGACAGAGTGGTAAAGTTTTCGCTGAATCTGTCACCCAGCAAGTTTACTATATCTATGGCATTTGTATATGTGGTGTCCTTGGCCACCAGTTCTGAACAGATCTGGGTGATTCCTTCGAGGTTGCAGACATATATGAAGGCCTTATGATTGTGTCTAGCAGATGTGGCCAATTTGGACTCGAAGTTTGCTTTGGAGGATTTCACTAGTGCTCTTATTTGCTTGTTCAGGCTAAGGAGGCATTGCTTCCAAATGGGCACCTGCTCCTTCTTGATCTTGGACAACAATCTTTTGCTTTTGTTATAGAGTTTAGTTATTGCAGATGCCCACCAGACAGGTTTACTATTCCTTGCGGAGGATGATTTAGTACTGTCTGGTATTCCTGATTCCATGCATCTATATAAATGCTTGTATAATGCTTTGGTGTAGTTTTGGATATTGGTGCAAGTTCTGACAAGAGGAGGAGGACAATGTGAAGCTGTTTATACCATCCCTCAGGAGGCTGTAATCAGCTTAGGATTGGGGGAGATGGTGACTTTGAAAGTGACCACTCTGTGATCGGATCTTACCAGGGAGAATGAAACTGTAGGGGTGTTGCAGTGGTTACTCATGTTGGTTAATACCAAGTCCAAGATGATATCACCTCTTGTGGGGGTATCAGCTAGCTGTTCCAAGGCATTTGCATTGACAAAATCAAGGAATCTCTGGGCATTTGTGTTCTGGCATGATTAGTTCTTCCAATCTATGTTTGGGAAGTTAAAGCCACCCAGGATCAGGGTGAAGGGTTGAATCTTCATGGGTTCAAATAGGTCCAAATAGGCAATTGGGCATATTGAGTCAGATTTGAGGGCTGGTAGCTAGTTATGATTTGAATGGGGGTCTTGTCAATGGTTAACTCCACATGGAGAGTCTCCTGTGTGTCATACTGTTTGACCAGCCTGGAGGCGTGTACATCTTTAATGTATATTGAAACTCCACCTCCTTTGGCTTTACTGCCCACAGTTTGAGGTCTGAATGTATGATAGGATGAGTAACCAGGTAAGGCTGGCGTAATCTCTGCAGCTTTGAACCAGGTTTCTGTGACTGCACAGATGTCAACATTTTCCAGGGTTAGAAATGCTTGCAATGAGTGCAGTTTCATGTTTAGACTTCTAGCATTTAGCAGCATGACGTTGAATTTGTGTTTTGTTGAAATTGTTATGTTGGTAGTTTTAACCTCATCACACCACAATACTGGTACCTCAAAATTCCTACCTACCCCTACCGGTGTCCCTCAGGGTTCTATACTCGGGCCTCTGCTCTTTAACATTTTTATCAATGATCTCCACTCTTCAATTCCTCATTCTCAAATTGTACAATATGCAGACGACTCCACTGTTATCTGCTCTGCCCCTAGCCTTCCCAAGCGCCAAGCCAAAACCCAATTGGCCTTCACAACCACAGAAAATTGGATGCTTCAAAATCATCTTTCCCTTAATGCCAACAAATCCCACATCATTCTCTTCTCCCCCTCAAAAGCAATGACTCTGGACAAGTCTTCCTTCATAATCTCCAGCCTCTCTCAGTCCTCAATAGAAGTTGTTAGTTGTGCTAAACTACTCGGAGTTACCATTGATGAACACCTGAAATTTAATAATCATATTCAACTAAACATAAAAAAAACTCATCAGAAACTCGGTATGCTGTATAGAAATGCAAACTTTCTTACTCCATCTTCAAAACAAACTCTCGCCACTACCTACCTTCTCCCTTCTCTACTGTATGGTGCCCCTATTCTATCTAATCTCACCACTTCTATCTCCTCAAAACTTGAAAGTTGCTACTATAAAATTGCCAAATTCGCTACTAACTCCCCCCATTGTACACACCATTGCATCTGCCTCCGTAGTGTCCAATGGCTAGAACTCCCTAATCAACTCGATTTCCTCCAACTTACTACTGCACACAAACTAATTTTTAACCCCACTGCTTGCCCTGCATTATCCAATAGCTTGACCATATATACTCCTCCAAGGCCCCTAAGATCTAGCCACCAAAATCTCATATCTGTGTACAGACCCAAGCGACCCCCTGGCCAACTCCTACTTTCTTACACTACAGCAAAAAAATGGAACTCACTTCCTTCCCTCCTAAGAGTCACTACAAGCTATGAACAGTTCAAATCTCTTTTCCATTCTCACCTTTCCCAAAATTGGAAATGTAATTGTATACTTCCTACCTAGATCTTATTTCATCCTATTTCCTTTCTGCCATACCCCTGGTTCCCCTTCTTCAGACTCGGTCCTTAGCTCCCCTCCCTCTTCCTCTTATCTCCTCCCCCCTCCCTGACTAACCCCTTTACTTCCTTTAAGTGCTCTCATCCCTCTGCCCACTTGTATGCTTAGTCTCACATTTGAATCTTTTTGCCTTTTTTCTTAAGGTGTTCTTCTGGACTCTATCTTAAAATGAACACTACTCTATCTGTTCTTCTGCTATCTTCCTCCTGACCTCTCTTCTCCTTCGCTTCTCTTATGCTTTCCTGCTCTTACATTCAAACTCATTCTATATTTTCCTTTTTCTTTCCTACTTCACTTAACATTACAGTTGCATAAAAACAAGATTTTCTTATGTATACTGCCTAATGTACTTCATTTTTGAAAAATTGTTAAAATATTGTGCTATTAGAACTCAGAGTGTTTTTGTGTATAATGTATTAGTTTACAGTCTTTCTGCTGTGTTTTTGTCTACAATGTATTATCATCAATGTATGCTTGTGTTTTTGTGTGCAATGTATTATTTCATTGTATTATCATGGAGCTTTTCTCCCCAGACCTCCACTGAAAATGGGCTTTCGAGCCCAGTGGACTTCCCCGGTTATCAAACTGGAAATAAATAAATAAATAAATAAATAAATAAAATAATAAATAAATCACTTTTCTTGAAAAGGCACTATAGGAAAGGCAAGAACCTTTGCCAGATGGCTGAAGCCTAACTGAGACCGATGCAGGCCATCTCTGGCAAAGTATCGTGGTCTGTCGATCATATCTTCCCAGGTTGTCAGGTACTGGATCCCCCTGGAATGACACCAGAAACTTAGCCAATTGTTAAACTTGATCATTTACTATTTGTATTGCAGCATCGTTCTAGGTGATGGCAGAATGCTGCTTAAGGTTAGGGACATAGCTGCCTGGGACACATATAATTAGCGAGCTCAATCATGTCTTTCTTCGTATAGTCCAGAGAGGTACGTCTCAAGTCGTTCACGCCAACATGGACTATGACAGAGTCATAACAATACCTGTTGAGAGACTTGAGTGCATATGTGATGTGGTGGATTCTGGCACCTGACAGATAACTAATTAACTTTCTCCTTATCCAGCCCGGTGAGAGGCACATCTGTTTATCTCACAATGAAGATTCTTATGACTAAAATGTTGGGTTTATAGTGAAGCCTTAGTAGCTGTGAGGCACAGGTATGTGGACTATGTGTGGTATGTGATGTGGAAGGTTGTGGAGATCACGTGGGTTTTGCCTCTAAGTCTCTTGTTTGGCTATGTTAATGTGGAGGACCTCTGCATATGTAGGTGAGTTGTGTAGGTGAGTGGTGGTTGAGGTGTAGTGATTGTGTTGACACCTTTTTGGTGCCAGATATACTGGCTTGAGGGGGAGAGAGCTTGAACTCTAGGTTCCTAATGTAATTGCATCTCTCAGAAATTGTGTTCCTAGGTAATGGTAATAGATGGTTGATCATGTACATGAGACAGTTTCTCCACTGTCTCAGGATGCCCATATCAACCAGGCTGGCAGGAGAAACTGTAGGAAATTGTCCATCCATATTCATCAGAATCGTGGGCCTAAAGCCCGAGTGCTTAAACCCAAAGCTAAGAGCTTAGAATAATACTTAATTTAGACAGGCTATAAACAAGCAGTAATAAATGCAACAGAAAAACTGCAGTTGAACACTTTAGAGAACAGGCAGGAAAGAGCAAAACAAGATGAAGTAAGAGTAGTAGAAAGAAACAAATTATAAAAATATAAGCAGCTGAATAAAGTTTTTTTTATTTTAATTATAAAGTAAAATAGGGAGAGAGCAGGAACAGTAGATAATTCAAGGTTAAGGGACTTAAGGGGTCTGGCCTTACCAAATGATCTCTGTATTGGGTAGAATGAGCTAAAGAGATGGGACTGGGAGAAGTATCCCATATCAGATTTATAGTAGGGGTAGGCAGCTGAAAAAGCCACCAGCTTTAAGAACACAACAGCAATAGGGTGAGAGGGTGAGAGAAGAGTTTTCAGCACAGATCAGAAAACAAAAATATAAATATAATATAAATAATTCAGTCGAGTAAAAATAACGACAGTGCAGAACTCTGAGCAGTTAGTGTCAGAAAATATACTTATCAGCTCTATATTTCCAGATTGTTTGAGAAGCGCACTTAGTCAGACCACAAGGAGGTTCTAGCAATGATATGCCATTATCATCTTCCGATTACTCTGCCGACTACAATACAACAAACTGGATCTATCCTTAAAGATTAAAACCCTTAAGTAATGAAATGTATATGAGATCCAAAATGTACAAATGTGGTGGATTTCATCAACAATGACCATATTTATCTATATATGTCCAGGAAGTTACACAGAAAAAAAAAAAACATCGTATTATTGAACACACCAGTGACAGATAGAGAAAAGAAGAAACAAGTTATATATATATTCACAGCGGTGTGTCAAGTCTCCATTACCAGTATATTGAAGTTAAAAAATCATTAAAACTATTTACAAATTACAAATTTCAAATCATTCATCATTTTTCCATTTTTTAACTTTAATGATCAACTTATTGGTAAAATTTTCACTACATTAATTCATCCTTAAAGATGTCAGCAGAGCAGTTGCTGTACATTGTAGTTCCACTTACTGTAAGCATGGTTTTATTTCACTCACATTTCTGCTATGTAGCTGGCCTTCTGTCACAGAGAATTAATCAGCCTGGTAAGGAATGTACATATCAATATGTTGAACACACTCATTTGGATGGCACAATATTTTGCCAATCTTGAGAATTTTTCCATATTTCATCTCAAGCAGGAGTTCACACGAATCTCCACCTGAGTCTTCATAGCATCAAAAAAAGCTTCATTTACATCGCTGTTTTCTAATATATTCTATCAACTGCTTTGACAAATATTTCATTTGCATGATATTCTGGGTACACCCTGAAATTTTGAAGGCTGTAGTTATGATTATTAGAGTGGGACTACAGTTGTTAAAATGAGGAATATATATGTATGCACGTGTGTGCCTATACACACACGCACACACACACACACATATATATATATATATATATATATATATATATATATATATATATTTGTATATATATGCATGTATAAATATTTATTTATTTACATTTATTGACCTGGAGAGTCCGACTGAACACAGCTCCATTTTCAGCGGAGGCCCGGGGAGAAAAGCTCCACATTAAGTATTATTTGCATTATACAATTAAAAAAAAACATAGCATTTAAATATAGACATTAGTCCAATTAAGGACGCAAGACAAGAAAACAGATGTAAAACAGCTGTTGAACATAGTACAGTTTTAAAATATGGTGACATATACTAAACATGGTTACAAATTTAGTTGAGATTCATTAGTGAACAATTGATACCATCTGTTTTTGCGGTACATAACAGCCATTAGCAGTTGTTGCTAGAAGAAGTTAGTATTATGTGGTAGGTAGCTGGGAACATGAGTAGCCAAGCTTGCTAAGAGTAGGTTGTTGATAGGGGGCCGAGAGATGTAGTGGGTGGGGGGAGTGGATGGTATTAGAGGGGGGGGTTGCAAGGGCATATCTGGCAAGTTTTGAAGTGTGATTTTAGTAGGGATTTGAAGTGGATGCAAGAAGTTACAGAGGTAATTGAGGATGGGAGGGAGTTCCAGAGTTTGGCTATAGTGCAAGAGAATAATGCTTCTCCAGCAGAGTTAATGGCTCTTGTGACCTGTAGGAGGTTTATGTATATATACACATATTTATGCATATATACTAAGTTCAAGGCTGTGGTATGAGACAGTATTCCACCCTTCTGCAAAGTATAGTAATCTTGCAATTAGTATATATATATATATATATATATATATATATATATATATATATATATATATATATATTATATATATATATATATATATGCAAAGTATAGTAATCTTGCAAGTATATATATATATATATATATATATATATATATATATATGTATGTCAAAAGCATAGTTTGGGTGGGGCAAAGGGTAGCTGCTCTGGGTGCAAGATGTCTGGGCACATGATCGTCAGCATTGGTATTCATATTGTGAATGCATGCTGAAGAACTTCAATGATTTGTGTGTGGTCTAGTGCAGTACTGCATTCAGAAATGAATGCCAGTGCTCCATTTTCAGCAACATCTAAAGCGTTCGACTCTCCTCTGTTGTTTAGCTGTAAAAAGCCACTTGTTGCATTTGTAGCAGGCCATAAAGAAGCTTTAGATAGCTACTTAAACAGTCCCAACTTAAGGAATGAGGTTACTGAAGTTGCTGTATGGTTGATTTGTGACAAATATACTTGCTTCTCTGAGACATGGTTAAGGTCATATATTTTTTTAAGTATAGTCATACATTTTTGATTCCAGACATCCTCTCAGTAGTAAAAGACAACAGTAAGTGGCAAAGGGCAGATGGAGTTGGTATAGAAGACTTTGATCTGTGAAGAACCTTCCTCAGTGCAGTGACCCACATGTTCCTTTCACTCTCCAGCCTTTTAGCTCATAGTTTGCCTTGAAGGTTTTATCCAAAAAACCCCCAAAAAAACTCTCCTTCTGTGAAATGTCCTGCCACATAAGTACGTACAGGTGGTGACGTTTATCTTAAAGCCCATTCACTGTTAGGTTCATTAACTATAGTAGTCTGAACTGTACATGACCATATTTATGGAATACTGACGAAAAGTTGTACTGGAAGAGTATTATAGTATGTGACAGTCAGAGATCACATGTATGAAGGTAATATTGCTGCCATATGAGGTCTCTACTACATCAGTCTCTTCAACTATGTTCTTCCAATTCATGGGCGGTTAAGTAGTCCAACCAGTCTAACAGTACAGAGATCCTTAAACTTTGCTACATTAAATGTGTTTGCAGGGTTCTTTTTTTTTTAATTCAAAAAAATAATAAAAAAATTGAAAATAGGCAGAAATAAATCGTGTAAAAAATTCAGCAAAGAAATTGGTATGAAATATTACCAAGTAAGTCATCCAAGATAGCTACTGAATAGACACCTCTGCACGTTGCTTCTCCGTGAAATCTTTTTCTTATTGGAATTAGTCTTGTATAGTTTGTGTGTATGCGTGTGCATATGTTTTCTCCTCTAGTTTGTTTAAATTCTGCTTATTATTACCTTTTGTTTCCTGATAATCCCTGAAATTTGTGTTTAAAACACAAGGTGCATAATGCCAATAATTCATAAAGTGACTCTGCACTTAAAAGGAATATACAGCATGCAGTTTCTTTACTGCAAGTGTTAACAGTGAAACTCTAGGATTGACAAGTTCATGTGGAAATTACTCAACTGCATGCAAGAAAATGACATAATTAATGTACAGTTCAAAAAGGTTAACAAACAAAGGACCAGAATGAGTTTCTAGGTGATAGAAAAAGCTAAGAGAAGAAGAAATACAAACTCAGTATGTAAAAACACATTAATAATTGGGAAATTGAAGGATTTGGAGAACAGAAATGGGAAAAATGGGAAGAATAACAAGAATATTTGGCACACCAGTCTTTTCTAACCACATATATGCCAAAGGAAATGACTCTTCAGGTGATCTCTTGTAGTATAACGGGTATTTGATTCAGATTACTCTTAATCTCAAAGCTGCAGCATGAGCCATTACACGTGCGTTTACTTCTTGCTCAGGGTTAAGAAGATAGCCCGCTGGTGGTTTTACAATGAAACCTTGAACATCAGAATGCTGAACTGCCAACACACTCAGAGCTAATGCTAGAAACAGAAAAGGGGGAAAAGTTAAGTTGCAAATATTTATTTATTTATTTGCATGAAGCAAGTACCACTGCATCCCAATGTATGCATACTTACTCCATGGTAGCAACAACTCAAAGATTAAAGAAATCTTCTAAAATAAAGGAATCACTGCTGGAACACATTTACAAATTGCACAAACAGTGACTTCCTATGTGAAGGAGCAATTGGCATTTGTGTTCCTTGGCATTTTGTGTTTCAGACACCGGATAGTCATGGCTGGGGAATCTCAGTTCAGCCACCCAGAGATATACCTATGATGACGTACCGCTCAACTGCCACCTGTAAAATGTTTGATTTTCTGGTAATTCACTGAGTAATAGAATCATTCAGTAATATCATGCACTGGAGTTTTATCAACTTATTGTGCAGAAAATCTATGCTGATGTAAAACATCTTGTTTTATTAACTTTACAAATTAATTAGATGTATGTTTAAAATTGCCCCTGATTTACCCCCATTTTTATTATTAGAATACTTTTTATTGAAGTTGGCTTTGTGGCACTTATTAATAATAATAATCATAATCTGTACTGGAAAGGAATGCTATCTTGAAGGGTAATTGTGGTGCCCTCTAGAGGTAACGAAAATAAATGTACTTGGCACACGCTAAGAGCAAACACTATTATGGCAGACGAGTGTGAAAGTCAGGGTAAAATTGTTAAAACTATTACGTTGGTAGACAGATTGTGATTATTAGTAGTCTGCCAGGAAGATTGAATGCATTTTCCAGCACATGGGCATAAACCATTGTTTTCTAAAACAACTTCATAGGTATAAACCTTCACCTTTTAACTGTTCCTCGTTTTGAGTCTAAGTGCATGCTCCTTGCCATACTGGTTGAAAAAGCCTGTCTCATATTCAGTGTCAGTATTTGTTTTAATTGATCTCCATAGTAAATATCAATGAATCATAATAGTTCATGAAAATAAATTTTAAGAATGCGGTAATACATTTAAGCATGCTGTGCACTTTCTAGTTGAAGGTGTAAGTAGGCTGTTAGTAAATGTTGCACATTTTCCCCATGTGTCCCATATTATGAGTGGTACTGTTCCATAGTTTGGAAATGGAAGGTGGAGAGACCTGCACATACCAGACTGAATATGTTTCATTTTACAATATTCGAAAGCCAGTCTTAGAAGGGAAGATATCTTTGCCTGAGAAGTAGAACTTTATTGTTGTGATCTGATGGTAAGGCTTCCTTGAATGATTTTCTATATACAGTCCAAGTTTATAATCAGAAACGAGAGAGGACAGACCTACTGCACATATTTAAAATGAAGAAATGCATTTTATATTTATAGTTATGCATATACACACACATAGTATTGAACAATGATGCTAAATTTAAGTATTTTAAAATGTAGCTCTGTTAACTAAAATCTATAAGGGAGTAACTAAACACATCTATATCTATTTTTAATAGTGTGCAACACAACTTCTGGCCATCATATGCCTTTAGCCACAATGGCTTTCATTCTTGTGCTTTCAAAAACAAACACCATAGTGTTAGTACAGCAGAGCAGTCAGGAACTTCTTTACATATATTTTAAGTTTTTGTATTGTATACCTCTCTACCAAATATATAAAAATCTTCATTAAAAGTCTAAAAGGCAAAAAAAAAAAAATATATAAATTTCTTTGTTTTTAAAAAAAGAATACTTTTTTATCAAGTTGCTCTAAAAGGTAAAAAAGGAAGAGTGAAAACTTTTGCAAAAGAAACAGACGAGCTGATTTCAGAAAAAAAGCATTTGAGGTTGATTTTGTTGCTTGTGATGATGAGATGCCAGAAGAAGTAAGGGGAATCAACAAAACCAGCCTCAAATGCTTTTCTAAAATCAGCTTGTCTTTTCACGCTTCCTATATTTTTTTTTTTTTGCCTTTTAGAGTGAGTGAATACAAAGCATTCTTTTTTTTTTTTAAAATGTTTTATATTTTTATTTTTTATTTGGCTTTGTCCCCAATTCTTGAGTAAAGAAACTGAGAGCTATGCCTGCTGGCCACTGATGACACCAAAGTAAAAACTTATAAAATTAATTTTCTGTTGCCAACCAGACTGAAACTTTTCCCAAGGAGCAAAAAGTACTCTGCACTTTAGATGAACCATTTCTTTAAAATAATAAAAAATAAAAGGAGTGTATTTATTTATATTAAAAGCTTTAACTTCTTCTGTTTGTCTTTTCTATGTGATTTTTGAAGTGAAACTTCTTTAGGCATGGTAGTGCGAGTTCAGAGTGAAACAAAAACTGAAACAGAAGTGAGACTCCATTGCATGGTGCTGTTTGACACCCAACTGCTGTAGAGCATAAACCAGCATTTAAAAGAAAAAGATTAGCAGTCTGTAAATACTTAGGCTGGAATTCATAGATGAGTGTGCGCACTAATTTTTGAGGAGATTACTGGACAAAGAGCCACAGAGTTAATCAAATACATACTTTACATTGAATAGTGCTGACAGTCTGAGAGCAAACGACTGAGTAATTAATGAGAGACATAATGATAGTTAAAGAATTACTGCTATGTTGCTGGGTGGGTGCAGAAGCAGTACAATAGGATCGGCCGCCAGCATGACAAATGCCATAGTCAAGGCCTGCTAGCATGGCCAAATCAGCAGCTGCATGCAGTACAGCACTGTGAATGTACTTTGGGTATTGACGTACAATAAAGACAAACATTAAAACATTGATTCCTGTCCCAAAGGATTAAAATGAAAAACATAGAGAAAATAGTCATGTTTGTTGTAGGGTGGCAAGCCCCCATGCATCTCCATGTGGAGGCCACATCTGCCATGCTGCACATTAGTAGCACTTGCAGTCCTTGAATACAGAAGTTGTACTTCTACCGCATGGAACCACATGCACATTCTTTTTTTTTGTCTAACTACAAACAACCTTCAAATATATTTGCTGAAAAATTTACAGAAGTTTCAAAAATATTTTTCTAGGGAGGAAGGACATAACTGCATTAATTTGTACTTTGTCCTGTAATAGTTAACATGCACATGTTAAAAGTCCAAAGTGCAATTAAGCCCAGCATGGCACCAGGGTCAGATGGGGTAAATGCTTCTTTTCTCATCAAAATAAGACTATTGAACTCCTAGTATGTGATATTTATATCAGAGAAGTCAGAGCAGTGTATATGTTTTGGCATCCCTGAGGGCGGTGGCTGTTCTCATTTTGAAAGGGGAAAATCCAACATTAGTAGATCATGACTCACCCATTACCTTGACATGCATCTTAGGCAAGTGTTTAGAGCTTATTTTTAAGAACTGATGACTGGGTGGGTGAAACAATCTTGATTTATATCAGCATGGATTCATAGCAGGATGCTCTTTTGTTAATCATTATCAGTCATTCTGAGATACTTTAGATTAAAGACTGTCAGCAGATGTTTTTGACCGTGATCTCATCAAGGCATTTGATTCCATACCAAACTATAAGAATGCAGGAGTTATGAGTAGACTCTGCTTTAACAAGTTTATCAGTAGATGGATAGGCAAATGTTTGCGTGGGAGATCTTGTATAGTTAGAGTTGGAGATTCTGTGTCAGAGATCAAATCACTAAGAGTAGCAGCACCTAAGAGGTTGATTCTGGGTCCAGAAATTGTTTGCTCTGTTTATATAAGATTTTGTGCAGAGAATATGGATTAGTAAATTTGTTGATGACACAAATATAGATGCAGTCGTGACTAACCTAAAATATGAGATGAGATTATATGGTTATTTGGATAAAACAGATGTTTTGTCTAAGATAAACAATATGGATTTAAATATTAGGAAGTCAAAGAAACTTACTAAACCCTTGTATGTTAAGTAGCAAGTTTGTCAATTCAGATGATACGGTAAGAGACCTCAGGGTTATAATAGGCAAGAAAGAGAGTTTTGATGCAAATTACAGATGATAGAAGAAGCTCTGCAGTCATTAAATATATACTTCACAGGATTACTAGTAGAGAGACTATGTATAACTTCCAATGTACAAGTCAGTGGTAAGGCGCAATACTGAATTACTGTATTGCTGTCTGTGGATTATGTGGATATAATTTTAGTCAGATTAGAAGGACAGGAAAATTTTTTAAATTTCAGTAAAAATACTAAGATAAAGCATCTAAGCTAGAAAAATTGATTGCAGGAGTTACATCTGTAGATCAGATAGAGATGATCTTATTTTAATTTTCAAATATAATGTGATGGCAAGTACAATGGGCAAAGAATTTAATCACTCTCATACAAGGAATAATGGAATATTGGTAATAGTACTCAAGGAATGCAGAGTTAAGGAAAATAGTTTTCAATTAAGAACAAACATTTTATAGAATGCTCTCTCAAAATAAAAATTAGAAACGTTGAAGATTTGAAAAAGTTTAAGAAGGTATCGGATGAGATGACAGTAATAGGTCTTTTGATCATACATTTTTAGGCCTCAGATGAGACTTGGTTTGTATCTAAATGCATTGAACACGTATAGAACATTAATAAAATAATTATTTTTAGAGGAGTTGATTGTCACACTCTCCCTTCAAAGACCTTCTGAAATGGATGGAAAATGACTTCATTATGAAATAAGTCTAAACCTTCTCAAATCCCTTTAATTGAATAAATGTATTTGAGATCATATCTGCGAATATATCTTAGTTTATGAATTTAAAATTCTATGCATGCATACTGTTAATAACTTTCTTCAATACTTCTTAAAATCAGCCATTTGTTACTTGAACTAGAAGCAGACTTTCACAGAAGATGTGGTACGAGCATTTAATAAATATAGGTAAATGTTTATTAAGGTGCATTTCTAATTAAGTAATATTCATTTATAATTTATGAAATGTAAACATGTTTAATTATATTGGAATTGTAGTTTAATATTAAATTGCATAGCATGAGAACATGAATATGACAATTTGTATTTTTATTATTAATAAAATTTTAATAAAATCAGTGAAAGAGAATGTTTAAGAACACTAATAGCATTTACTTGTAGTTTCCATTCAGTGATTGCTTAAGGTTTTACTGTGCTTCCATAGAAGATTGACATGCTGTCATGGTCATAACTTGTTAGACATGATATGTCAGCATCAGTGGCTCAACAGTAGCACACTTCCCATAGACTCTGGAGGATCAGACTGTAGGTTCTTTTCACGCAATGATTGAATTGATTTTCAATTACTGACACTGCAGTGTGTCATAACAAGGGGTACTATACTCTGAGGTGTGCCTTTTATGGATAAGACTTCCAACCATGGTCTAACATGCATTGGGGGACTGGAGAATTATCCTTCCACTTGGGGATGTAGGGGCATTTCCCCTGCAAAAAAAATCCTTGGATGTTTACTGAAGGTAGTTTTTGAAAATATTTTCAAATTTTGTAAGTCTGCAAAAATATGTTTGGTAAGCTGAAAATTCACATTAGGAATATGTTTTTATGAGGAAAGTAACTGAATTATTGAGAAAGGAATCACTTACTACTATCAGTATAAGTTAATATTTATTGTGAAGTACATTTTATATAGCTTTTTCAATGTTGTGTAGAAGGTGGGCTATGGAAGATTTTGTTGCTGTATGTATTGCTGTCTTCTTCTTCTTCTTTCGGCTGCTCCCATTAGGGGTCGCCACAGCAGATCAACTGTTTTCATTTCTTCCTGTCCTCTGCATCTTTCTCTGTCACACCAACCACCTGCATGTCCTCTCTCACCACATCCATAAACCTTATCTTAGGCCTTCCTCTTTTCCTGTTACCTGGCAGCTTCATCCTTAGCATCTTTTTCCCAATATACTGTGCATCCCTCCTCAGCACATGTCCAAATCAACATAATATTGCCTCTCTTGCTTTGGCTCCAAACCTTCCAACCTGGGCTGACCCTCTAATATACTTATTCCTAATCCTGTCCATCCTCGTCACACCCAGTGCAAATCTTAACATCTTCAACTCTGCCACATTAAGCTCTGATTCCTGCCTTTTTGTCAATGCCACTGTCTCCAACCCATATAACATATCTGGTCTCACTACCCTCTTGTAGACCTTCCCTTTCACTCTTACTGGTACTCGTCTGTCACAAATCACTTCTGACACTCTTCTCCACCCACTCCATCCTGCCTATACTCTCCTTCACCTCTCTTCCACACTCACCATTACTCTGAACTGTTGATCCCAAGTACTTAAACTCATTCACCTTCGCCACCTCTACTCCCTGCATCCTCACCATTCCTCTATCCTCCCTCTCATTCACACACATATATTCTCTCTTAGTCCTGCTGACCTTCAGTCCTCTTTGCTCTAGAGCATATCTCCACCTCTCCAGGGTCTCCTCCACCTGTTCCCTAATCTCACTACAGATCACAATGTCATCTGCAAACATCATAGTCCACGGGGACTCCTGTCTGATCTCGTCTGTCAACCTGTCCATTACCATTGCAAATAAGAAAGGGCTCAGAGCTGATCCTTGATTTAATCCCACCTCCACCTTAAACGCATCCATCACTCCCACCACAGACCTCACCGCTGTCACACTACCCTCGTACATATCCTGTACCACTCTTACATACTTCTCTGACACTCCCTACTTCCTCATACAATACCACAACTCCTCTCTAGGCACCCTGTCATATGCTTTCTCTAAATCCACAAAGACACAATGCAACTCCTTCTGACCTTCTCTGTACTTTTCCATCAACACACTCAGAGCAAACATTGCATCTGTAGTGCCCTTTTTTGGCATGAAACCATACTGCTGATCACTAATCATCACCTCCCTTCTTAACCTAGCTTCCACTACTCTTTCCCATAAGTTCATGCTGTGACTGATTAGTTTAATCCCTCTGTAGTTACTACAGCTCTGCACATCACCCTTATTCTGAAAAATCGTTACCAAAACACTTTTTCTCCATTCCTCAGACATCCTCTCACTTTCCAAGATTTCATTAAACAATCTAGTTAAAAACTCCACTGCCATTTCACCTAAACACCTCCATGCTTCCACAGGTATGTCATCTGGACCAACAGCCTTTCCATTCTTCATCCTCTTCATAGCTATCCTTACTTCCTCCTTGCTAATCCATTGTACTTTATGATTCACTATCCCCACACCATCCAACCTTCTCTCCCTCTCATTCTCTTCATTCATCAACCCCTCAAAGTACTGTTTCCATCTGCTCAACACACTCTCCTCACTTGTACATTTCCCTCATTATCCTTTATCACCCTTACCTGCTGCACATCTCGGTCCCTCTGTCTAGCCATTCGGTCCTTTTCTCCCTCCTTAGTGTCCAACCTTTTATACAACTCTTCATACGCCTTATCCTTAGCCTTCGCCACCTCTCTCGTTGCCATGCATCTCATCTCCTTATACTCTTGTCTACTTTCTTCATCTCTTTGACAATCCCACTTCTTCTTCGCCAACCTCTTTCTCTGTATACTCTCCTGTACGTCTTCATTCCACCACCAGGTCTCCTTGTCCTCCTTCCTCTGTCCAGATGTCACACCAAACACCTTGCTGTACTAGTGTGAAATTCATTTAATGGTAGAAAAGAGAACAAACAAATGTCTCATGCACTTACTTTATTACAAAGTGTCTGTTGCAAATAATTCTACTTTTTATATGATGACGTTTTGCTTGATCTAAATCATGCTGCTGTGAATTAAGTTGTCTAATATGCAATTTGGCATGTTTGTGCCATGCTAGTGTATTTTTGTGCATCCTGCAATGGGTTGGTATCATGCTTAGGAAGCATTTCTAACTTTTGTGCACACTAATTGTCAAGATATGTTACATTTTTTTCTGTGACCCTGTATTGGCTTAAGCAGGTAATTGGTGAATGAATGAATAAAGGAATAAAAATTAATAAATGGAAACCTTTTGTTTCTGATAACAGCAGGTATAATTATATAATGTGATGGAGAGGCAGAAGATAAAGGTACCTGTTGTATGTTTTCCTCAGTATTTCCATCACAAATTTATTTATTTTACATTTGTTAACCAGGAGAGTCCAACTGCATATATGTCCATTTTCAGTGGAGGCCCGGGGAGAAAAGCTGCAGAGCATTAAAATCATTAACGAGAGAAAGACATGTTAACCAAAAGGTTCAAGTAAACAAAATATAGAGTACACAATCTTTATACTTCATATAGAAGTATAGTACATATAAGATAGTGAGTTAACCAAAGAATGTATTTGCCAACATTCACAGGCTACATTAAGTCTAAACCTCAAGATGCACGCACTGGAAACTCTCCTTAGCATGGAGAACATCGATATCTGTGCAGTAACAGAAACCTGGTTCAAGGCTCCCGAGAGCACCCCAGCACTACCAGGTTATACCTCGTACCATGCTTTTCGGCCCCAAAACTTGGACCAAACCACAAAAGGAGGGGGAGTATCAATATTAAATCAAAGATACCCACACCTCCAGGTTGGTGGCACAGCACGAAGCATCAGAGACTATCTATGTGCAACTAACTGTGGGTAAAACTGCCTTCCAGTTTATAGCCTGCTACAGACCACCCTCCCAAACACAGGAACCCCACTTGGCCTTCCTGAGAATACTGGAAAATATGAAGGTCTCTCCAAACACCATTATATTGGGCGACTTCAACTACCCAAACATAGACTGGGAGCATTACTCTAGCTCCAACACCCTAGCCCAAAGGTTCCTAGAATTTATAAACTCAAATGCTATGGAACAACTTGTTATCACTCCCACAAGAGGGGAAAACATACTGGACCTGATCATCACCAACATGGGGACACTATGCTCCAGACCAGAAGTGTATCCCTCACTGGTAAGATCAGACAATAAACTAATCTCACTGGATATTCACATCCCGACCCCACACCTGCCCAGAAAACCACAGTGAAAAACTTCTCTAAAGCAAATTTCACACGCCTCAAAACCGAGGCGAAATCCTTCAAAGCCCCGGCCTGTGGAAAATACGGCCCAGACCACAGAATCCTTTATAAATGCATTCTATGAACACCTTCAGGAATGCATGGATCATGCAATCCCAAATAAATCCAAGACCCAATCCTCCAAAGGCAGGCGTCCTGTCTGGTGGACCCCAGCCATAAACAAACTATACAATAGAAGGAGGAAGCTACTACATGATAGAGCAAAATCCCAAAAGGGAAGGCATCTCTGATCAGTATTAGCAAAAACTACGGGCACTCATAAAATCGTCTAAGGCCAGCTTCGAGAGAAAAATTGCACAGGACACTAAGGATAATCACAAGGCTTTCTTTAGTTATGTTAGGAACCTGGGTGGGAATTCCCAGATATGCTCAGAATTAGTCCAAAATGACAAAAATACACGAGCCCACAGACATTGCCAACATCCTAGCTGACAGGTTCAGTGCAAACTTCTCCCCCCTCCCCACCAAAAGGGCAAATATCTATCCCAACAGATTGCTGCCCCCCTGACATCTCAGATGCTCAGGTAAGAGCCGCCCTCTCCAAAGCAAAAAACACAGCATCAATGGGACCAGATGGTGTCCCGGGCTGCGTCCTACATGAACTCCAAGAAGAGCTAAACCCAAACATAAAACTACTGTTCAATCTTAGCCTTACTACAGGATATGTACCCAAAGAGTGGCGTACAGCAACAGTGGTCCCTCTCCCTCAACGGATCCTGGAAACTATCGCCCCATAAGCCTTACTAGCTTGGTCTGCAAAGCTATGGAAAGGATCATCATGGACCTCATAAATAAAGATATTGGGGACCTACAGACACTGGATCCTACCCAGTTTGGTTTTGTTAAGGGCAGATCCTGCCTCTTAAACCTGGTCAATTTCTTTGAAACAGTCACCAAGGCCATTGACGAGGGGAAGGTGGTCTACACTGCCTAACTGGACCTCGCAAAAGCCTTCGATACAATACCCCACTCGGGCATTATAGATAAGCTCACCAGCTTAAATATAAACCCCTATGTCACTAGATGGGTTGCAAACTGGCTCAAGGACAGAACCCACATGGTTAGAATTGCTGGAGCCATGTCAGACTCCAAACCAGTTACAAGTGGCGTCCCACAAGGCTCAGTCCTGGAACCTCTCTTGTTCGGTATATATTTCTCGGCGGTACAGGCCAACACGGAAGGACTGTGGCTGACCAAGTTTGCAGATGACTGCAAACTGGGTGCCATAATCAACTCTACAGCTGACACAAGCATCCTCCAAAAGGGCCTCATAGAAACAGACAACTGGTGCCAGAGCCATGGCCTCAAGCTAAACGCCAAAAAGTGTATAGTCATCCCCTTTGGCAAAAACAAAGTGCCCACAAATTACCACATAGGTGGTAATCCATTAAGTACAAAATAAGTCATTAGGGACCTGGGGACCCAAGTTGATAGCAATCTCTCATTTGACAACCACGTGGCCAAAGTGGTTAGAAAAACATTTTATATAGCCCACCTAATCATGAAGGGATTCACATCTAGATCAGGGGAGGTCATCGTACCTCTTTACTCATCCCTCGTCAGGCCCATAATTGAGTACAATGCCCCTTTTGGGATGTACCTTACCAGACACCTGCAGCAACTGGAAAGACCCCGAAAGTACCTCACCAAGAGGATCAAAGGGCTCAAACAGATGTCATATGCTGCTCGGTTAAAGAAACTCCAGCTCTACTCAGTGGCATACCGCCTGCTCAGAGGCGATCTGTGCCTGACGTATAAAGCCATGTCCAACCCGGAATTAATGGACATGCTGCACCTCAGAAAATCCAAATCCCATCGAGCTACGCGCTCAAGAGACTTGAACCTCAGCACTGAAATAAATAGGACATGCTGGAGGGACAGATTCATAACCCAGAGGCTCCCTTCACTCTGGAATAAAATCCCAGTCCAGGTTAGGCAGAGTCCCACATTGACTATCTTCAAGAGGAATCTTGATGAGTGGATGGGAGATCGTAGGTTTACCCTGGCTATCACTTCTGTGTCACTGTTAGACAGAGGCACAGTATACTAACCTCAAAAAAAGGCATAGCAAAATTAATTTAAAATGGGTGGCGAAAGCCAAACACACTCTGGCTAGGCTTATAAATGCCCTAGGGCAGATAGCCTAGTATGAACCTATGAACCTATGTTACAGAGGTGTTTAACAGCAAGTATAGCAGGAAGATAGAGTAGATAACTTCCATAACTCATTTCTACACGAGAGACATACTCTGTCCTTTAGGTTTCTAGTATTATTATTGCATTTTTTCAGGACAAATATTCTGCTGTGGAACTCTCACAGCATGATAATACGTCATAACATCATCATTTGCCTTCCTGTCTTGAATAATCAAGAAAAGTAGGTTTCTGTATTCATTCAACAGTCGTGCTGAATTGGTCTTTTATAGGACTAGAACTGCACTCCTACAGAACTGCATCTGGAGTTGTATATTGCACTGCTACTTTCTGTTATAGCTTGCTATTTTAAGAGAGCACCAAATTTCTTTTGTCTCCCCAGATGTGATATGCTTTTCTTGTTTTTGCGAAGATTTGTTATCATCCAAAAGAGAAAAAAAAAACTGCATTAGCAAAGCTGCAGGCTACACATGCTAAATTGTCTCACCTACTTTTTGCAAATCAAGCCATGTAGGACAATGTATCTAGGCTATATGCATAAGCAGCAAGTCAAGTCCAAATACAGAAATGACTTGCTAGCTTCTGAAGGGACGGAAATGTCTCTTCTTGTAACTTTGAGTGACATAGTCTACCAATGGGGAAAAAAAAAAGAACTCTGAACTATATTTCTGTGACTAAATAAAGTTCATAACATAGAGATGAGGTGATCAACATGCTTTTAGTAAAGGACCTTACTTTGTGCTGCTTATTCAAAAGACCACTACATTGCTGGAAGCTTAAGTTTTTTTTTTCTAGTGTCCATGGGTAAATACTAGACTAGCTACCCTTGTGGGTCATTTTAAGTGTAGCCACTTTCATTTTTTTGTGCTCAAATTAACCTATCCCATTTGGTGTAGATTGGCCACCCATCCCACAGTCATTAATTATGCATTACCCCTAATGAGAATAACTGGTATCCTACCACAGATAATTTGAGGGGACCCATGCATGGGATAAATCATTTAGGATCTGTCTTTGTCCATTACAAGTACACGGGGCAGTCCATGGTAAAGCTTCTGTTTCCCTTCTATACATCTGTGCTTAAAAATGGATAGTGATGAGCTTTGTTTTATGTGGATGGGGAGTCTGTTCCATGACAGCAGTGTTCTCTGCGAGATATACCTGTCCCTCCAAACTGTTCTGTTGATGTTGCAGGAGGTTTAGATCCCTAGGCCAAGTATTTCTGATGCCATTTGACTTACTGATGTACAGTACATCCATCAGTAATGGATCCAAGGATGCCTTGTATGCCAGTCACAGGTCACCTCTTAGCAGTCTGTAGGAAACGGAGTATAGCGTTAGGGCTTTGAGTCTGTCTATATAGGACATGTTGTTTAGGCCTTTTTTAAGTAAGGTATCCATTTGTTACATGTGTCTAGACAGATACATGCCAAAGAGGGCAATATATTCAATAAATGGTCTAATGAGGCCTGAGTAGAGGGGGAGGGGGCAATAACATCCCTAGATCAAGACACAGTCCCTTTGTTTATAAGCTGTACAATATCGAACAACCTTCCTACAACAGACGCATGTTGGTCAAACGTTAGGTTACTATCCACATAAGTTCCCAAATCCTGAACAAGTGACTCCTCTCTTAGGGGTGTATTGTCAATGTCGTAGGTCCCTAGGGTAGATGACTTCCCAAAGGACACAATAATGTATTTTTTGGCATTTAGTTTTGGTCCATTACTTTGGCATCAGTTATTTATTTGAGACAAACCTTCCTGCAGGATGGCAAAGTCATTTGGGGATTCAATGACTGTTTTTGGCTTACAGTCGTCTGCATAGTTAGTCACTCAGAGCCCTTTGGAAAACATAGATGCCAAACAGGAGAGGCCCCAGCACAGAACCCTGGGGACTCCACTGGTATCTGGCCTCTCTGTGCAGGTAACGTACCCTATTTTGCTATTTACCAGCTATTTATTGAAACTCACAGCAGATGCTATTGCTATCCCAGTCTCCACCCTCATAAACAGATCAATTGTTGAAAACTATGTGCCCAAACTCTGGAAAATATCCTATGTTACACCCATACATAAAGGCGGGACCTCCACTGAACTTAATAGCTACAGACCCATTGCTTTACTCTCCCCCATGGCCAAAATCCTAGAAAAATGCATCCATTACCCAGATGCTAAACTATCTCCTAGACAGCAACATCCTGTCACCTACTCAGCATGGTTTCAGACCTGCCCATAGTACCACTACAGCCCTCCTCTGCTTCACAGACACAGTAAACCATCTCAAAAATGAAGGCATACAAGTGTCAACTCTTTTTTTGGATATGTCCAAAGCATTTGACACAGTCTCACACCAAATCCTGCTAAACAAACTAAACCAATATCATCTATCAAATTCCACTCTTACCTGGTTCCAAAGCTACTTAACTGATAGGTACCAAGCTGTGAAATGGGAACATTCTCTCTCTCCTCAGCTGCCCATAACTATAGGAGTCCCACAGGGTTCTATCTTAGGACCACTACTATTCACAGTCTTCACAAATGACCTCCATACCTCCACACAGCATGCATCTATAATTTAGTATGCAGATGACACTACCTTAATCTGTGCTGCACAAAACATTCCCACCCTCCTGCAAACAACTCAACTAGCATTCTCTGATGTTGAAAACTACCTTACCAAAGCCCAACTTATCCTCAATCCAAAGAAAACTCAGCTTATGATTATAACCAGTTCTAACAAAAACACTAACAGTCAATTCACTATCTGCTCCACTAATGCTACTCCAATTGCTCCAGTGGCACAGGCTAAGCTATTGGGAATAACCATAGCCTCCCACCTAAAATTTGATAGTCATCTCAACTTAACTATTAAAAAAGTACATGCCAAACTGGGGTCGCTCTACCATATCAAACCATTTCTTACCAACAACACAAGATCAGCCATTGCTCGCTCCTAACTTCTATCCACCCTACTATATGCATCTCCCATTCCGACTAATCTCAACAAAACTGAACTAAGAAAAATGGAAGCCTGCTATAACATAATTGCCCGCTTTGCTGCAAATTGCTACTGCTTTGAGACAGCTCCACTGGCTTGAACTGCCCAACCTCCTAACCTACAATCAGC
Organism: Protopterus annectens; assembly: GCF_019279795.1. NCBI lineage: Eukaryota > Metazoa > Chordata > Ceratodontiformes > Protopteridae > Protopterus > Protopterus annectens. The sequence goes on from NC_056749.1 coordinate 694,764,339, forward strand.
TCTGCCTCTGTCATTCTATCTATTACCTCCCCAATAAGTGTCCTGCCCTCAAAAACCTAGTACAACATCACTCAGCCGAAAGGCCTCTTAGATCATCAAGCAAACTACTACTAGAAGTCACCAACAGCTACAATAGCTTTGGAGATGCACTATATAGTAGTTCAGTGGCTAAAAAATGGAACTCTGTCCCTACAAGCATTCAAAACACATCATCCAAAGCTTCCTTTAAAGACCTCATCAGGCAACATCTCAAGGAAAGTTGGCAGTGCCATGATTGCTCCCCAGGCTAGTGAAAGTGGATAACACATACATACAAAATCTAGAGCACTTGATAATAGTTTTCAATCTTCCTCACAAACACTGGCTAATCTACAATGTATGTACTTTAGCTGTGTACTATGTATGTATTCTACCTATGTTCCAAATTTCAGCTGTACACCACAAATCTATTAATTACCTTTATTTTTAAAATTAATATTTTTTTGTTTGTTCTCTCCACTGTAACTGTTTATGTGCTGCATACCACTGTAAAAACATGTCTCCTGTAATTTGTGTGTATACTGATCATGTCTAAATAACTAAATGTGTCTGTAATTTTTCTTTGTGGAGCTTTTCTCCCCAGGCCTCTGCTGAAAAAGGGCCTTTTCGGCTCAGTCAGACACCCTGGTTAACAAATGTAAAATAAATAAATCAATCGATTTTGATAATCTGCATCCTATCTGTGAGTCAGTTAGCAATCCAATGGATGACACAGTGGTTTATTCTCAATTTATTTATCTTTTCTACTATGCCAGAGGGGGGGATTGTGTCAAAAGCTTTGGCCAGTTTGAGGTAAGCAGTGTGCACCATTTTGCCTTCAACCATTGCTTCGGTGATCTTTTCAAAAAAATCCACCAGGTTGAGATAGCATGACCCACCCTTGATGAATCAAAACTGAGATGGGTCCAGTGTTTGGAGGTCCCCTATGTCCTATTTGAGGAATTCCATGCTAAGTCTTTCCATGGCTTTGCATATGAGGCTGGTCAGACTTATGGGTCTGTAACTTTCTGGTTCTGTGGGAGGTCCTCCCTTATGCAGGGGAATGACTGTAGCTGTTCTCCTTTCACTTGATACGCAAACTTGTAGGGAGGCTGAGCTTGAGCAGCATTGTTAGCAGTGTGGCTAAATTATGCTTCATGCTATTTAAGATGCATCCAGGGTTCATTGTCAACACCCATCAGTGCAGTATTTTTAGCTTTCAATAGTACTAAGAGGACTTGGTCTTGTGTGATAGCTGGAGTCAAGCCTGTCTCGGGTATATTTTGAGGGACAGATGGAGGGGAGAGATGGTTAAAATTGGACTTAAATTTATTGGCCAGTAGGTTTGCTATATCTTCGGCCTCAGTGTAGGTAACATTGGTTGCAATCAGCTCTGTGCATTGTTGCACTGTGCATTTGAGATTACAGGCATAACTAAAAATGCCCTGAGATTTTCTTTAGCTTTGGTAACTATTTAAGCCTCAAACCTGGCTTTGGTAGATTTTATTGAGCTCCTGAGCTGTGAATTTATTTCAGTGAGAAGGGTTCTAACATTCTGGAAATTATTTGTCTTGCTCTTGGTCAAAACTCTCTTCCTTTTATTATAAAGCTTGTTGATGGTTCTACCATTTGAGTTTGTTCCTGTGGTTTGCCCTGCACATGTTCCTATGGGGTACAGCTGCATTCATGCTAGTACAGTGTGATGTTCTACACTTCTGCATATTCAGTGGAGTAAACTGAGTCTGGTGGGGATTTGAAGCTTGCCAACATATCACTTGGGAGTAGGTAGTTTATCTTAAAGAAACTTCTAGTGGTACCTTGGGGGAAGGAATCTCTAGATTCAGTTTTATTTTGAAGGAGACTGCTTTATGGTCAAACAGAACAGGTGATGGAGATGAACAAGATGTTCCCATAATAGTAAGATGTTATTCCCCTTGTGGGTACTCTAACCATTTTGGGGCATTTGTACTGACAAAATACAGGAATCTCTGTGCTTGTTCACTAGTTGTGGTGTAGGTTTACCAGTCTATAATTGGATAGTTTAGTCACCTAGGAAAATGGTATTGGGTTGAATACTGAGTGATTCTAGTTCCTGTAGATAGGCATTGTGGCTTTCTTTTGTCATGGGGTGGAGTTCTAAAGCTACTTAATATGTGGAACAGGACCTTTCTGATGGTTATTTGGACATGCAGAAGCTGTAGTGCATCATGCTTTGTTACCAGCCTTGATGTCAGTTTCTTTTGAAAGTAGATTGATACACCTTCATCTTTTTCTGCTTCTGTGTAGTAGCTGGTCTAAACATGTAGAAGGCATTATAGCCTTGTGCAGCAGGAGTGCTTGCTGCTATTTTAAAGCATGTATCGGTCACTAAAGAGATGTCAATGGTTTTCAGGGTAAGAAGGGCTTGTAGGGCGGGACGTTTCTTGTTTAGGCTCCTGGCACTGATCAATAATACCCTCATATTTTCCTTTGCTTGTTTTGTTGTGTTGGTAGGCTTATCTGGTTGGCATTGCCTAAAATGGGCACTATGGGAGTAGACAATGTCTTTGCCAATAATCAAAACCCTATAGGAGACAGATGCAGGCCAGCCCTGGTGAAGCAATGTGGTCTGTCAGTTATATCCTCCTAGGCTGACAAATATTAGACCCCCCTTTGAATGGCACCAAAAACTAAGCCATGTTTGAAGTCAGTTATCTTTTGCTCATATTGGGGCATTGTTCTCTGAGAAGGTAGAATTTTGCTCAGTGCTAGGCTTATGCCTGCCTTGGACACAGTCTTGAGAGCTCCATTATGTCTCTCTTCATATAGTCCAGGGAAGTACACCTCAAGTCATTGACACTGGCATGAATTATGTCAGACTCCTGCTGGTACTCGTTGTTCAAGTACTTGAGTGCATGAATAATCTGAAAGATTCTGGCACCAGACAGTCAACCAACGGTCACTCTGTCCTTGTTCATCTTGGTAGCAGGCACATCTATATGTCTTACAATGGTATCACCTATAACAAAAATTTTGGTTGGGTTGATGCTTGCCTTACTGGCTCACTTTCTGTGACTTTGAGACTCCTTGTGCTATTTGAGGAAACAGGCTTAATTTGCTGAGTGTGCTTTGTGCCTATGGTATGTTTTGGAGGTGTTTGAGGTTTAGGCAAGATAATCTTTAGAACCTCAGCATATGATGGATTACATGTGTTGTGATGGCTTCAGAGAGGTGTGATGTGTGGTGCACTGCTGATGATTTTGGTGTATGAGCTTACTGTGTGGGAGATTTTTGCCTCCAAGGATATTGTATATGTACATCTCTTAGACATTGAATTCTGCTGTTTGAGTAAGAGATGATCATCAGACAATTCTTACTTTGTCTCAAGATACCCAACTCAATCAGGCTGGCTAGAGAAGTTGTAGGGAAGTGCTGGTCCATGATATTGACAGGAATGACTCTAGGAGCATGGGCAGCTACAACTGCTTGGAGTTTGGTTTTAGAATAATGTTTGGGTGGACTTGCTACTGTGAATTTTAAATTTCAGTGCAAAACAACTAGCCTGAAAACCACCTTCTGCTACCAGCAAGAAGCAGTCAGTAAACTAATATGAATAAAAAAAAACTCACTAATTTGCTACTAAAATCATTGAAAGGAGTATCAGTAGTACACTCAATATTAAGCAATTTTATTAGATGTCTTTTAAGCCTGGTGAGTAGTGTAAATGATACTTATGTGCTTATTGTCAACAGCCAATAAACAGGCAGAGGGAGGGACTTACGTTGTCTAATTATCATAAGGGGCAGACAGTAAACAGATACATTGGGTTTAAGAACACAATTACAACAAAGTGGGTGGGAGGGAAAAATAATTAGACCCTTATCTCTGAAATGACTGGCTTAGACCTGCCACAGTGCAAAGACAAGTCCTGAATTAGCTTTTCATACATTCAGTGTGCAAGAATGAAACCAAGGCTTAATACCAGCAGCTAAACCACTTAAACAGCAAACATGCAGTGCAACTATGTACTTAGACCTTAGGTAAAGCAGATACAGACTGTTGTAATGAATTAAAAAAGATCAAGAATTGAAAACGCTTATCTATCTTTCTCTGTCAGTGTCTTTCATGCGATCAGTGTTTTAAAAACTTGTTTTGCAAACATCTTTCCATACTCCTGTAGATTAATTCAGTGCCAGATTTCTCAAGCATTTATAAGGGTACCATGTTTTCCTGAGTAGTTTCACCTGCCCAGTTCTGAAACAGGTCACCACAATCCCTCATGCTATATAAGCTAATGAAAAGCTGAACAGATCTACTTTGAATTTCATAAATGTAAGTTGCTTTGCCGTACTATTAAACTTAGGAAGTATATTTTGATGGAGCTTGCCATTCTATCCTGACGACGCAAGAGAGAATCGCATTGAATTCAGTGGGCCTTTGTGGTATAGGGAGCAGCTTTCCCCATATGGTGGCTTGTTAATAAAAGCATTTACATGGGAAAATTGCATATGACATCAGTAATACCTGCCACATATGGTGGAGGCTGTGCATGGGCTGTCACAGTGTTTTGTTATCCTGGAAATGGCAAAATCTGTAAGTAGCTGTGTCTTGGTAGTAGCCACCCCTTCTGTATTCACAGCATGGTTGTAATCCAATTAAATGAGAGAGCATGGACTGTGCTATTCTATCAGACAATGATGAGAAAGGGGTTGGGAGAACAGGAGAAGGGAATTATTGCACTACATAAGTAATCCTGTAAAGTATCTGCTAAACATTAGACATGAGGGAATGTCATCAACTGAAAGTGTATATTTAAACCACTTTTTGCACATGCAGTGCCTTGCTGACACTAGCTTATTACCGTGCATGTCAAAGCTGGTAAGTGCATTTTATGTATGTTTGAGGGTACCAACAACCCGCATTGTCTGCTTAAGAGTATGAACATAATTTAAGTACTCTGATCTTATTTTATAGCTTCTTGACATGTGCTTTAATGATGTCAGATTAAGTCATATAATTCATTGTTGAATATTAAAGTCCAGACCATTATAGTTATTTGAGTAAATATGCCATGTTATACACGTTTATCACCAATGTGAGATTCTTGTTGAACTGCAGGTTTATGTAGTACTATTTCATGTAGCATAAATCCAGGTGTATTATTACTTTAGGCAGTTCATATTACTAAGTACTTTTGTGTATATTCAGAAAGCTGCCATGTATTTCTCTTTAAAATAACCTTATTCATCAACTATCGCAAATGATTTTTCATACAATTCAAATATTGCTATATGCTTTTGCAAAATGAATTCTGAACAATTTAAACGTACTGTGTAGTAAGCCAGTTAAAATAATAAAAATCTATTGTATTGCATAACTTGCATATCTTCAAACTGTTATGGGCTCAGGACAGGAATGTATCTGAATATATGTTATGGCTGTTTATGCATATTTCTACAAGATATTACTTTAAGTTACTATGTAATAAATTTTGGTAATCTGTGCCTTGTTTACCATGCCATTAGAAATCCATCAGTCCTCGACCTGCTTTATCTCTGTAAGTCAAAGAGTGCAGGTAATATAAAAAACAAAGACCTGAACCTTCATCAGTAGATAAACGGAACAACATGAAGAGATAGATTCATCACCTGGCACCTTCCCTTCTCTGGAATAAATATCCTACACAGGTTAAACAAAGTGATTGTATATCTTCCTTTAGACTAAGCTAGGATGACTTGATGGGTACTCTCAGTTGTATCCCGGGACTAACTGACTTCCCCCTCCTTGTGAAAGAAAGTTAAGCTAGAGGGGACTTTGGCAAGGTGTACGTTGTCATTAGACTAAATATCGTTGAAATGCCTACGAATCCTGTTAAGAAAAAAAATTATTAATTTAATGCAGAGATACATTGGTACAGAGGCTGAGATGTACCTTTTAACTGATTCTATAACAAGACTAAGCTTGGGACATAAGCTATAACTAGTGCCAGGATTAGGCTTACGGCAGCCTAACTTCTTTTTTTTTTCAAAACAGGTTTATTGTTTTAACATATAAGAGAAATATTATAACAATTTTATACAAGTAATTAAAAATAGGTATTATTATAATATTCAACAAAACAACTAAAGTATTTACAAAGACATCCACTACAATCAGATCAATTAATTAAACTAAAATACCATGCTATTGAAATTAAAATTTTTTTAACAAATTTTGTAAATTATCCCATACAATAAAATAAGATGTTTTTCTATTTGTTCTAGTCCTAATTGTATTTATTTCCATATGGCACACTATATTCATAACATTTTAAATTCATTGAACGAAGGAGGTGTATCTGAAATCCAATTTCTAGTTATTATTTTCCTAGCCACTGCTAGAATAGACCATAACAAGGGAAGCTTAACCTTTTAACACTTTGAGGTACAGGTGTGTTGAATAATATAAGAGATTTAGAAATAATGAAATTATCTGTAAAAAGAGCCTGCAAAAATTCATTAATTGACTTCCAGTATTCTTTCAATTTTATACAGTCATAAAACATATGAGCCCAGTCAGCATTAATTTCTACATTACATCTCTTACATAGATTATCTTTATTATTTATTTTATTCATCATCAAAGGTGTATAAAAAGATCTATGTAAAAATTTCCATGTATAAAGTCTCCAGACAATGGAATAGTTCTATAATAGTTCTGTAATAGTTCTGGAATAGTTCTATAAGCAGATTCCAATATATATTGTTTATCTTGTTGATTTGGTGGGTCCCCATTAATAGAAGTGAAATAATTCCAGTATGAATCTACACTGTAAAAAGTTTCTTGTCTGATAACTTTATGTATGTATGAAAGTTTACCTTTATCAGAAACTTTATGTTGTAAATTTAATATCAAGTAATCAATCAGTGTTGGAATAGATTCTTTAACAGTTATAGACATTAAATCTATTTTATTAATGAGATGTTGTCTAAAGGTCTGAACCTCTAACCAGCAAGTTTCTCTTAGATCAAATTCTTGTTTTAATAAATCTAGATTTTTAACTTTATTATCAGATATCAACTGATACCAGTACTTTAGATCATTATCTATAGCTAAATGAGTTCCTTCAGATGTAGATGACAAAAGCATACCCTGAGTATACATTATAGGAAATGCAATAAAATTCCATTCCCTATACTTAGGGTGCATGAATATAAAGTTACGATAACTAATAATAATATTTAATGGGTAACAAACCATATGTTTAGGTGTAATAGGTGAAGTACAAAATTCCTTTAGTAACCATAACATGGAGTTATTTACAATCATATTTTTATGTGTTAAGGAGATTTTCATGAATTGTATACTAATAAGCTCCCAATAATCTTTCCATTTTGTGACATATGACTGATCTATTAATAAAGTAATAACTTTTACAATAGAAGAGATAGTATATAAATTAAAGTCTGGAAAAGAAATACCTCCTTGAGACCAGCTATTAGTATGTTTCTTTAATGCAATCCTAGGTCTATTAGGTGCCCATAAGAAATTTAATATTAGTGTGTTCAGTTTCTTGATAATTATTTTTGTAGGTGGAAGTATTATTGATTGTATTAAGTATAAAATCTTGGGGAATATTATCATTTTAATAATTGTAAGTCTCTCCTCCATAGTAAAAAACATATTATTCCAGGTATTAAAAAGATTTTGTATATTAAGAAAACAGGTATTATAATTATTATATATAATAGATTTAATATCTTTAGATAGTATTATACCTAAATAAGTTATCTGACCTGAATTGGGTACATATTTAGTAAAATCACTAATGAGAATATTTTTCGTGTATATATAGGTAGTATTTTAGTTTTTCTTCATTGAATATTAAACCAGAAATACTTTTAAAATTCATCATGTTATCAAATAGAGACTGTATAGAAGAATTAGATCCTGCTGATGTAATTAGAACATCATCTGCAAAAGTTGAATTTTGGATGTTGTATTTTCATCTATTTCAAAACCCTCTATGTCAGTACTGTTTCTGATCAAATTAGCCCAAGGCTCCATTACTAAAGTGAATAATAGTGGAGAAAGTGGACATCCTTGTTTTGTACCTTTAAGAATGGGTATTTTTGTGAAACATATGTTCCTACCTTAATATAAGCCAACGTTCCTTTGTATAAATGTTCAATTAGATTTACAAATGCATCCGAGAAGTTTGTGCACTTCATTAAGGTAAACAGATAGTCCCAACTTACTGAATCAAATGCTGAACTTATATCAAGACTAATAAGTGTTAAATCTTTCTTTTTCCTATTTGCAAAATCTATTAATGTTAAAGTTCTTCTTATATTATCAAAAGTATTTCTATTTACAATGAAGCCTGTCTGATCTATATCTATAATGCCGGGAATGATTGTCTTCAATCTATCAGCAAAGATATTCATAAACATTTTATAATCAACATTAAGTAATGAGATGGGCCGATATGAAGAACATCTAGTTGGATCTTTATTAGGTTTTAAAATTGGCGAAATAAATGCATATTGCCAAGATGGGGGGGGTTATTAACTCAGTTTGGGCCAAAATAAAACCTTATGTATTAATGAATATGTATTTTAGAAAGGATTTTATATATCTCTGGTATAATACCATCATTACCCGGTGCTTTGTTTGATTTAAGCTTATTTATTTGTGTAATAACTTCTGTATATGAAATACCCTTGTCCAATAGTTTAATCTGTTGTTTATTAAGCTTTTTATTCATATTTGTGGTTATAAACTCCTTTATTTTATCTTTAGGTTCCATGTTAATATTATTATGGTTAATTTTGTGAAAGTGATTTCTAAATTCATCTAGTATTTCTGGTATACTAGAAACATTCTTCTTTTCCTTAGAGAAAAGATTTCTTTGATATGGTTTTGTTTATTCAACCTTTTGTTTTATTTTAAGTCTATGTAAGTATTTGGGGCTTATTGAATAAGACAATAACTTGTATTTCTCTAAAGTTATTTTAACTTTATGAGTTAAAATTTCTTTGTATTTCTCATTTAGTTTGTTTATTTCTTCAATAACTTTCTTGTCCATAATATTTTCTTTATTATTATGTTTATAAGAGTCTAATTTACTTTGAATATCTAACAATTCCTTATCCCAAGATTTCCTTTTATTATTATACCATCTGATACTTTGTCCATATAGATATGATTTTAAGGCATCCCAAACATAAACAATGGAGACTTCAGGAGTGTTATTTATGTGTCAAAAATGTTTTACTTCTGAAAGTATATATTCTTTATAGTCTTTTAGTTGAGTTAAGTATGCTGGTATCCTTTTGATCTGAACATTATGAGTATTTTTATCATGAATTCAAAAACAATTGAATTATGACCAGATATAGGACATGAAATGATTTTGGAATTAATTAAATCTGTTACCATCTGGTTAGAAATAAAGACCCTATCTATTTTTGAATAAGTTTTGTATCTGTTAGAAAAAAGGTGTATGGTAATGATTTTGAATCTATCTGATTATTAATATCATTCAAATGATAAGAATTAGCAAAATCCTTTAAATGTTTTGCATTAGATGTAATTCTTCTCTTTCCTATAGTGGTAGTATCACTTTCATGTAGTATACAATTAAAGTCACCAGCTAAAATAATATCTCCTATAGAGAATGATATGATCTTATCAAGATGATGTTTCACTGTATTAATACCAATTCCAGGTATCCAATATACATTAATTAAAGTGTAAGTCTTCCCATTAATTTGTATTGTAACCATACAAAACATTCCTTTGTCATCCTGATAAGACTTAATGGTTTTAGGAATGGGCATACTTTTATTCCATAAAATAGCCACTCCTCTTTTTTTCTGAGTGTGCTCTGAACTAACCAATACTGTATATTTGTTTGTGGCTAGTTTATCAATATCTTTTTTCAAGAGATGGGTTTCTTGTAGGAAGACTAAGTTGGCCTTATGTAAATTAATGTATCTTATTAGGCTTGCCCTTTTACATGGATTATTCAATCCATTAATGTTTAAAGAAATTCCTTTTAAAGATGTCATTTGGCATTTTTAAAACTTAAGAATCTTATGATCAAAATAACAAATAACAAGATAAGTAATGTTACATCTCCTCCTTTAGGTGTACCTTTAAATATAGCTGTATTTATTGAATCTCTCATGGGATTTCGTATAGGATTCAATTTTGTTTGTAGTGACAATGAATGTACAAAATATATTGTGGATGTCAAAACTATATACAAATAACAATGAACAAGTGACAATAATGTAAGGATTAAACCTTGCATCCAGCCTGGAGTTGTAAACTCCAACTTAGAGTAGTATTTACCACTCAAGTTAACCCCCTACCCTAAGCAGCAGTACGTCATCTACCACCTTATCAATTTAATACTAGTTATATTTAACTGAAGTTAACAGTTTTCAATTCAATTATCTAGCAAGACAAGACTACACATTTGGTAAAACAGTATCATATAAACTAAAATAAACCTTTTTTTTTTTTTTTTTTTTTTTTAAAAAAAAACTGTTCATACTACTATATACATCCATGTAATATAAAACACTTGTATTCAAATAGCATTCAAATAATCTTGATGTTAGAAATCAAGAGGAGAGAAAAATAAGTTCTAACATTCATTTAAATCAAAAACTTTGGCTAATATGATTCAGACATTACATATATTAGGATGCATCTATTTTCTGTCATGTAAATACAGTTAACAGCTTCCAAAAAACCTTGAATTGCTTGTATATGAGCATTTACTCAAATTCATTATTGCCAATAGAATAAAATATTGTATTCATAGAAATAGTTATAAATCATACTTCATAGTTAAGCAGATTCTCAGAAATATTTATATACATATCTACATACACACACATACACACACATATATAAATATATATATACATATATATATATATACATACATACATACACACATACACACACATATACACATATACATATATATATATATATATATATATATATATATACACATGTATACACACACACACACACACACACACACACACACACACACACACACACACACACACACACACACACACACACACACACACACACATACACACACATACATACACACACACACACACACACACACACACATACATATATATATATATATATATCTGATCTCACTGAGTTGTATCTTTACTGAGCACCATCTTACATTGCTGTCCCTTCAATAAATCTGTCTGCTTTATACAAAATAATGCACAGCAAACACATTTTAGTAACCAGATTTTACAAACATGCTATACTACTGCTTTAAAATATATCACATGACAATTTCTTCCAGTATAGAGTTATAAAATTATTTATGCTTGTCAATCAGATGAATTAAATGAGTTATAGTAATGTATATGTTTGGGACATAGGTTTTAACACATATTATTAATCTGCTATTCCTGTATCTGTGATGTGTCAGTGTGATATCTAGGTCAAAGGTAAGACCAGCTGCTTTCAGCTTCTCTGTGAGAATTCTGAGAATTGAAGCTTTTGAAGTAGCTCACGGACACTGTGCATGAGACAGCCCACATCCCAGATTGTCTCTCTTAACATTTTGGCGGGAAACTTATTAAAAACTAGTGACAAACATTCATTTAGCAGTGTAAATGCATTTAAACATGACAAAACCTTCACAATGCATTCTACAGGTTATTACAGACTCTATGTAAGTGAAATCAAGCCCATAATTATTAATAAGTAACAAAACTCAACATTTTTGTCCCAACTCAACTCCTATGTGAATCTTATTATTTACTGTGTCTATATGATCAAAAGTATTTCTATATATTAATAAAGAAAAGAAAAGAGAGTAGAAAGTAAAAGGGTGTAAGGCAGAAATAAAAAAAATGTAAGAGAAAGCTATAAGAAGTATATACAATAGAATATTATTTACTGTTTATATTAATAGAGTTAAAAATAAAACATTATTTACTATTATTTAGTTCTAATTATTATTAGTTAAAGCATGACAGATTATTTACAAACAAGCATAAGCAGTGTAATCAAGAAAGTATAATTAGGTAGTGTCATTCCTGTATCTGTGATGTGTCAGTGTGATATCTAGGTCAAAGGTGAGACTAGCTGCTTTCAGCTTCTCTGTGAGAATTCTGAGAGTTGAAGCTTTTGAAGTAGCTCATGGACACTGTGCATGAGACAGCCCACATCCCAGATTGTCTCTCTTAACATTTTGGTGGGAAACTTATTAAAAACTAGTGACAAACATTAATTTAGCAGTGTAAATGCATCTAAACATGACAAAACCTTCACAATGCATTCTACAGGTTATTACAGACTATATGTAAGTGAAATCAAGCCCAAAATTATTAATAAGTAACAAAACTCAACATTTTTGTCCCAACTCAACTCCTATGCAAATCTTATTATATACTGTGTCTATATGATCAAAAGCATTTCTATATATTAATAAAGAAAAGAAAAGAGAGTAAAAAGTAAAAGGGTGTAAGGCAGAAATAAAAAAAAATGTAAGAGAAAGCTATAAGAAGTATATATCATAGAATGTTACTTACTGTTTATATTAATAGAGTTAAAAATAAAACATTATTTACTATTATTTAGTTCTAATTATTATTAGTTAAAGCATGACAGATTATTTACAAACAAGCATAAGCAGTGTAATCAAGAAAGTATAATTAGGAATAGCATTTGAAGAACATATAAACTTTTAAAGGAAAAAAAATGTATCAAATTACTGACCTTATTTTTCCTCTTCAGAAAGAGAAACAAGTTAAATCACAGCTTGCCATTAAATCTCCAGATATTTTGACTAGTTATGAAACAAAACATTTCTTTGCACACAGAGAATAACTTTGATTTTTCAAAATATTTGTTGCTTCTTGGAAATGCAGGAACTATATTTAAAAAGATTAATAATAAAATAAAATGATGAGAGAGAAAAAAAAAAACATAGTACAAATCATTTGTTTTTTAGTCTCTTCTTCTTCTCTGAAGTCTTCCACGAAGTTTCAGTTGCCAGTCTCTTTAACGAAGGACTAGCCCATTCCATTTCTTCTATTTTTTCCAAAATCTTATTTTTTTGATAAACAGTAAAGCAGAGTCTAAGTCATCGAAAATTTTAGGACCATCAAGAAGGAAGATTTTAAGCTTGGCAGGAAACAGAAGGTATGTTTTAAACTGTGCTTTTTTAAGCTCCCTTATTAGTGGCAGAAAAACTTTTCTTTTAGCTAATACCATGGAAGAATAGTCATTGTCAAAACGCACAGTTGTTTCGTTAATCTTAACAGGAGCTTTAGCCCAAGCAGATTTAAAAACTATCTCTTTATCAAAAGATGATAGAAATCTAACTATAACTGATCTAGGATAGTTTTTGTTAGAGTTAGTATTAGCTATAGATCTATGTGCTCTTTCGATACCAAAAGAGAATGCTTCTGGTAAATCTAAAGTTTTAGGGAGCCATGTTGTTAAAAAAGAAGTAATATTGTTACCTTCAATATTTTCTGGCAGTCCAAAAATCCTAATGTTATTGCACCTAGATCTATTTTCCAGGTCATCCAGCTTTGTTTGTAAATGTGTATTTTGTTTCAGCAGAAACTCAATGTTGATTTCCTCTTCTTGTATTCTATTTTCCATGTCATTCACAGCTTCTTCTATGCCTGTCATCTGGATCTTCTGTTGTTACAGGTCCATATGTAACAAGTCTATTTGTTTTGTAGTTTTTCTATGAAAGTGTCTATTTTAGTATCCATTTTATCCATCTTAGCAGTAAGTTGCTGGACTATAATTATCAGAGACTGAAGTTCTTTCTTGATGCTGGAGTCTTGAGAATTTGTCTTACTGGAACTCATTTCAGACTGATAAACTGACAGGAAAATTTCCAAAGTAATTTCTGACAGGAATATTATTAAGATTTCCTTTCTTTTTTAGATATAGTTCAAGAACTATATAAAACAAACATATTTAGAAAGAAAATTACTTCAAAAATTAATTTTTTAAGTAATTAATTCCTGTCAATGTAATGAAATTAGTGGAGCTGAAGAAATCTGCTGCTATCCTGTGTTCATCCTTGGCCATGCCCCGGCAGCCTAACTTCTGGATGACATCGTGTCAGCACTGATACTGACTGTGGCAGTAAGAAATTTAAAGGCACACTTTCTGAAGGGGACTGAACCTCCTGCACTCCTTAATGTGGTGGCAAAGCCAACACATCATCCTTTTGCCAATTTAAGTCTACACATACTTCCTCTAAGGTCATACCAACTCAGAGAAAGGAGGAACAACTGAATGTCCATTTCTCTGAGTTGATGCAACTTTGGAGTCATGTTTATTATTTGGTGGTCAAAGGTACTATATAAAACTCACCACCTGAGTAGTATATAAACCTTACTGAGTAGTATATAAAACTTACTACCGGAGTAATATATATGTGTATTTTTAACAATTGTTAATTTCTGCTATGTATGTTCAGTTCTATTATTTCCTGTGTGATGTGATGCTTTCTTCATATCTTGCCCTATTGTATCCTTTGTATTATACTGTACTAGAGCTTTTCTCCCCAGGCCTCCGCTGAAAATGGATATTTGGTGGGCAAAAATACTATAAAACTTACTACATGAGTAGTATATAAACTGTACTACCTGATTTGTATATAAAACTTACTACTTGAATACTATATAAAATTCATTATCCGAGTAGTATATAAAACGTACTACATTAGTACTATATAAAACTTACTACCTGAATAGCATATATCTGAGTAGTATATAACTTTCTACTTCAGTAGTATATAAAACTTATTACCCAAGTAGTATACAAAACTCACTGACTAGTATATAAAACTTACTACCTGAGTAGCATATATCTGAGTAGTATATAAGTAGTATACAAAACTCACTGACTAGTATATAAAACTTACTACCTGAGTAGCATATATCTGAGTAGTATATAACTTTCTACTTCAGTAGTATATAAAACTTATTACCCAAGTAGTATACAAAACTCACTGACTAGTATATAAAACTTATTACCTGAATAGTATACTCCACTGGTATAAACCAGCAACAGAAGGGTTACCTAATATAAACTGTGAACAGTACATTAATATCTATTATACAATGATTCCCTATTAATAATAAAGTCCTGACTCTGGATTCCTCTGACAGTAGTACTTTCCAGCATTTTTCTAATGTCCTCCTTCACTTTGATTGTTTTCTCACTCTTTCTCACACTCTGTCTTTCTTTCTATCACAGCTGCTGCTCTGGAGATGCAATCTGTTTTACAAAAGGCAAAATCCCTCAAACTGTGTGTGCATTGGAGTGAGCCTTCCCGTGAATGTGTCGGAGTATCTGAATGAGTGTGTGTGCGTGTCTGTGTAGTAAAAGCTGAGACTGGGAATCACACCACTTATTGTAGTATTGTGCTTGCTGGAGGGTATGCCATACAAGTGTTTGAAGCATGCTGGCAAACTTAAAATAAAAAAGAGCTTATGGTAATTAACAAGACACAGTTGCCTTGAAAGGCATATCGTGACCAATACCTTTAACTATGGTAGATTCCAGACCGGTGAGCTTAAGGAATAATTTATGGAGAGGAGTCTCCAAGGAGCTGTGTGTGCAGGGAAAAAGCTGTCTAGAAATTGTCCCAGAAAGTAGAGAAAAGGATTAGAAGTATGCTGCTCCAAAAAAACATTAAGTAACTTAACCATACCTTTAGGGTGAAATCGCCTAAATTAAAAGCAGCTGTGTGTATGTTAAATTACGCTGAAGGAAAATCTGCACTCTGATTTAGGTTACTTGCATTTGTTGACGTACACCAACAATACAGCCTTGACTGGGTTTTCTTTTCTGTTTTTTCCTTAATGTCTGCAAAGCAGTAATTTTTCCATATAAGAAAACCTCAGCATAAACTGACACACTGGTTTTAATGACTGTTTTGTTATACTAAGTACTGCAAGTTGCTGTATTAGTAGACCACTTGGGCAAAGAGCAGTTTTATTATAAATTGTGACTTCTGATAAAGTCCTATTAATTTAGAAGATGAAAGCTCTTGACTGTTGTATAAAAATAAGACTGTTTTTATAAAATAAAGTTGGGATATGTATAGATTTTAACACATGCTTTTTTGGATTGTTTGGATTATCTTCCTTCACTAGACATTACGTGAGCCTTTCCTTTTGGTAATGTGAGTTTCCAAACCAAGCCACCTGAAGGCAAAGGTTTTGAGTGAGTTTTCCCACCCCAGAATGGAATGCAAGCCTTCTGAATGAATGCAATTACTGAATGTTAAACTGACCAGAATTATTGACTGCTTTCATCTTAAGTGATAAAGCTGTGTGAGAAGTACAAATTTCCTCAATCCATATGGGAATTTATTCCGGCAAAGAGGATCCTGATGGAAGCATGACCGGCTGCCTGTAGGGTAAACTTCCTACTTGCAGAATTTTTGTGTATGTCTGTGTATGTATGAATAAAAACTACTGTATTACAATTTCAGCTGCTGTGCTCTATTCAAAATGGAAAATAATTGAGACTTTAGTCAAATCTAATGAGGCTTCGTTGAAATCTGCTGCAGCTCTTTAAAAAACAGTGCACCCTGTGATCAGTTTGCTGCAATTCTTCTAGGAAGAACTGCAGCTACTAACCAATACCATCTCAGTCTGTAAGAAAGAAGTACAGCTTCTAACCACCAGTTAATCAGCCTCTTAACAACTAATATCAAGTGTACAATAGAGCAAAGCCAGCTATCCACTTCACTGGGAATCCCCAAACCCAGTACACCTCTATTAAAACTCAGAACAGAAGATGATTTGGAAACGTATTTGGTAAGGTAGATGTGGGCAGAGAAAACCTGTTCCAAGCTGAGTGGGCCAGGATACTGTCTTCACATCTAAATAATGACTCACTAAAACCATGCATGGTCCTTGTGGATCCTGATGCACATAAGTATCAGAAACTGAAACCAGAAATTCTGGTTAAGCCTGATGATTCATCTGAGGCATGGTGACTTAAAGTTCATAAAGGATATTCAGTAAGGACGGACTGGTGTAGTCATAGGCGACTGAGCTAATACATATTTACATTGAGAATCATGTATAAATAATGTGAGCAAAAGTATAGAAATATTCACTGTTGATAAATTTAAAAGACTACTCTTTAAAAATGAAGGAAAATGGGTGCTGTTGACTGACCCTAAGTCTTCTGAACAGTTATTATTTTAATACAATGTGTGTTAATTAAAGTTGCAAACTTTATATCATAATTATATAATATGCCAGGGAGTAGTAATAAGCCTTTAGCTATGAGTCTTTGCCTGCAAAGAAGAAAGAATGTTACCATCTGTGTTGCTTTTCTTTAAATGCTCTAGAAAATGGTGCAAAGCTAAATACTGTACATTTTTTAATAACACCAATGTACCTGGAAAATTAGCACTACTGACCAGCAACTTGTGAATGAAAGCACGTCCATGAAATGTGATAATGCTGTACTTTTAACTACTGTAACTATAACGTCTGTTCTGTCATTATGCTGTTCCAAATATGGTCGTGTTCACTACTGTGGTGAATGGGACTGAACTGCAGGGGCTGATGGTCATAGGAAGAGTGGTTACATTAGGCAAATCACAATTCATGTGTGAACATGAAATGGAAAGTTAACTGATAATTGTAGTAGTGTGGCTGCATTGTGACAAAAAGGGGTACACAGGAACATATCTATATCATTTGTTCGGATGCTCATTTGATTTTATGAGAAATCAGTGAACACAAATGACTGAAAACTCACGTTACTAAAATTCATTTCACTGATTCACAATTGATAGAAAATATTCTATACAACAAATACAACACAAAAATGTTTTTACTCTGGGGCAAGTTCCCCTGCACTCTCTACATCCCCTAACTTATATAAACTGTTCTCCTTTACAAAGTTATTAATGTCTTTAAGCACGTTCTCATACTTAAATCTGTATTGCTCAAAAAGTAAATCTGAAATAATACTTTGATTTAACTGAAATACCACTATGGTGGTTTATTTAGCTACATGCTTAACATGCCCTGGTTTCTACGTAGGCAAGAACATCTTAGAGACATTAAAAATAAAAAAAAAATGAACGATGCTTTATATGTTCACACTCTGCAATGTCCCAACTATAACAGATTTTTATTCTTTGTTATTGACAGAGTACAGAGTGACTCTAGGGGTGGGGATGATGAATTAGAATTAGAAGCCAGAGAAACTAAATGGCAACTGAGACTAAATGCTTGTTGCAAGCCAGGTTTAAATGATTACTGTTCAATGGCTCCCTTTTAAAAGCAAAGGCAGCAGAGGATTAATTTCAAGTGTACTGTGAAAACACTTATCTGACTGTAACTAACAGATCAACTATGTTTAAGTTTATTTTTAACTATGTTTTATGCTATTATGTTCATTATTAGTAGTAACTAATTTTTATCTTAAATGCACAGATTATTGTTGTTTACAGCGTGTTATTCTGTATAGTACATATTCAGGGGAAGTATACCTTTATGTTTAGTCAGGGTAATTTCATTGATGCAAGCAAAATCATGAATAATTGCTTAAGTAATTAGAGTATATGAAGGAAGTTACATCATAACTGAGTGACTCTGAAGTGAATTCAAGTTTCTTGGCAAAAGCATTTAGTTGGTTTTACTTTGACAGTGTTTAATGTTAAATAAACTTGTGTTTCACACAAATGCTGCCTTGGTGGCTCGCTTTTTTGTTTTTATTACGGTTTACAAGGTTTTGAGCCATTTGGCTTGTCTTTTGTTATACCTTCTGGAATGTATTTGTCTAAACATTTCATATAACTTGAGAGACCTCAGAGATTCATAACTAAGATTTTTGAGGCCACTGATTTTTTTTTCTATCAAGAGAGACTGGTCACCCTTTCTATGTACTCAGTCTCTTACAAGACTCCTCCATGGAAATCTGTGTCTATAATTTTGAACCATGAAAGATCTGAATCTATTTGACTACATATTTCTTCCTGGTACCTCAAATACTCAGTTAAGGGAGATAAATCTTCATCAACAGATAGGTAAGATATGTTGGCATGATAGTCCTATCCCAATGTATCCCTCACCTCTGGAACAAGCTTCCACTACATGTCAAGCAGAGTAGCATCCTTGTCACCCTCTAGGTAAACCTAGATAATTGGATAGGCAGCCACAAATTCTACCCCTCCAACAAGTCTATCTTGTCTTGCCCTGCATGAGGCTAGAGGTAAATTTTAAATATATTTTATAAATATATATATATTTTTTCTGCCTAAGCTTGAAATGGTCCACAGACTAATTCCCTAGTACTTCTCTATGAACCTATGCATTCTGCTTAGCATCAAGAAGCTGATGGTAGTTCTTGAAAAGATGTAAACATTACTGTAAAGCCAATAGAAACTCACTGGAAATGCAGGATGGACTCCATAAATGTCATGCAGTTTCAGCCGAAGGTAGTCATGGAAGCATCACAGGAATTAAGTGAAGCTTTATTGTCAAATGGTGCATTAAGACAGCAACAGGCAAAATGACTATGCTTGGAACTTGTGCAATACCATTTCATTTTATGTTTAGTGGTTTGATAAGATGCGCTAGCAGAAGCAAATCAAAGTACCACAGAGTCTCTGTTGATATTTCTGCATGTTTCAAAGTACTGGCTCAACTATGGACATAATGAAGAAATACCAAGAGACAGGATGCGAACATCCCTTAGATGAAGCCTCCCAGATAGCAGAAGAATTGTATTTTAACAGCACATTCCAAGAAAAAAGGCAGATAAAGGCAGACTACTAATTCAGACAAGCAAAATTAAAAATGCAGCTGGTGGCTCTCTTTGCAAACTCTGTAGGCAGATCCTGGAACTCACTTCCAGCTGACATTACTTTACTTTCCTCCCTAGGTCAATTTAAAACAAGACTCAACATCTGGCACTAAACTGGCAATGTCACTGTATCAAGCCTGGCTAACTCTCTTCTAGATTGTGTGTAAAATCTATTAATCAGCTACTGTTTAATTTACCCCTGGCTTTCACCAGGGTTTAACTCTAACCTCTGGAACATGTTTATTATTGTTTGCTTATG
This sequence comes from Protopterus annectens, assembly GCF_019279795.1. NCBI lineage: Eukaryota > Metazoa > Chordata > Ceratodontiformes > Protopteridae > Protopterus > Protopterus annectens. The sequence goes on from NC_056749.1 coordinate 694,784,452, forward strand.
TACTCTTTGTCAAAATTATAATTGTAACATGTTTTTAATGTTTCTGTTTACTTTGGAGCTTTTCTCCCCAGGCTTCCGCTAAAAATAGGCATGCATCCAGTCGGACTATCCCGGACACCAAAGGTAAAATAAAATGAAGATAAAAGTGAAGCATTTCTTTGACTATGAAGGACAGGATGAGACAGCACTGGACCCAAAAGTTAAATTGTGTGTGGAGCTGGACACAACACTACTGTCATTCAGAGACTGATTTGAACAGCTCTCAGAATTTGAGAACGCCTTTGTTTTTCTGGCAAATATAAAAAGCCTAGGGGAAGTTACTGAAGAAACCTTGATGCAGCAGTGTAAAGCTCTGAAATAATTAATATACAAGAGAAGTAGCCACTATGACCTTTCCGACTATGACCTTAAGCATGAACAAAAATACCTTCCTCCAATGCTTGACATTGATTCATCACCAATAACTGCAATAGATTTCCTATTTCAGAACAAATTACAAGATATCTATGTTCATACTTAGACTGCACTTCACTTTTATTTGACAGTGCCTGTTACATTGGCTTATGCAAAACACAGCTTCTCAAAACTCACTCATAGACACACCTATCGTCATTGATGAACCTGTAGAAACTATCTGGTTTAGCCGTACTCTCACATGACATGAACTGGAATAAGTTTTATCACACAGCAGTCTCACTGAAGACTTCATCCAGGAGAAAATTTATAATACACCAGTAAACATTTAAATACGTGTACATTTTTTATTTGCAATATTGTTTCTTTTTAGAACCTTGCAAAACAATACATTTAAGGCAGCATCTGTTAGTCTGTCTGGTATATCTATAATGTGTATATTCAGTCTGACGTGGTTGCTTTCTCCAGTACGTATGACCACCAGCTAAGACAATGAATTTGGTGAAGATAAGGATCATTAGGATTTGTGCATGGGACAGGTAGGAATGATATGATTCATTGTAATCTAAGGACAGCTTGGGGTGGTAGGATTAATGAGCTACAAGGACACTTTGAAGCACAGGCAGCACCAATATTGCTCATCTAGCTCAGCAAAAGGAATGGCATGTCTCACTCTAGTGCTGTATCTGTCATATGCATGTTTTTCTGCAGTCTTGTATCGTGTCTCACTGTAGTGCTGTAGCTGTCATGTGCATGTTTTGCTGCAGTACTGTATCTGTCATGTATCTGTCTCACTGTAGTGCTGTATCTGTCGTGTGTCTCGCTATAGTACTATCATGTGTCTCTCTCAATGTAGTGTATCTGTCTTGTGTGTCCCTTGGTGTAGTGCCTTGTCTGTCTTGTGTCTCACTGTAGTAATGTCTATCTTATGTATGTTTCACTATAGTACTGTCTGCCGTGTGTGTATCTCATTATAGTGCTATACTAGTCGTGTGTCGCATTGTAGTGTTGCATCAGTTGTGTGTTCCTCACTGCAGTGCTGTATCTGTCTTGTGTGGGGTCTGCCTGTGTCACTGTCTTGTGAGGGGTTTGTAGTGGCCTTGCTGTAGCATTGTATCTGCCTTGAGTCTCGCTGCAGTGCTGTGTTTGTCTTGTGTGGGTGTCTGTCTTTTTTGTGGGTGTCTCTGCTTCATGATAGTGCTGTACCTGTCTTGTGTGGTATGCATCTGGGCATCTGTCTGTGTGCATTTCTCTGTCTCAGTGTTGTGATGTTGTTTATGTATCTATGGGGTTTGTGTGAACATTTCTCCATGTGTGGGTGTCTCTGTCTTGCTGTAATGCAGCATCTGTCTTGTGTACAATCTATATGAGTATCTCTCTCTACGGGTACCTCTGTCTCACTGTAGTGGTGTATCTGTCTTGTATGTGAGGGCTGTGTGGGATAGTCCTATTACTTTAATTTCTCCAAGACTTTTAGGTTTCTAATACCATGAAGGGAATGAACCCCATTCCTAAGTCAAAGTATGATTAAATGTTATGAAATTAGTATTGTTTCAGTCTTTGATGTTAGCCAAATGTGCTCTTTATAGCACCTGCAATGTGTCCAGAGCAGAGTCAGTCTGTAATTCATATGGACTTGCATGTATTGGTAGCATATATATATATATATATATATATATGTAAGACTGTAAATTGTTTGTTATGAGACCCCATTGCTCCTACTACTACTGGAAGTGCCCGGGTATCCTCCTCCTGCATTTCCCTCCTTTCTGCCTGCAAATCCTGGTATTTTATGACTTTGTATATCTCTGTACATAAGATCACTGGCTATAGCAATTTCAGTGATCAATGTTACTTTTGTCTTCTTTTTATGGACTACTATATCTATTTTTTGAACTGTTGGTAATGGATAATCTCATGAGATATAAATTACATCATTCTCTATAATGCTTTGTGGCTCATGTTTCCAAAACTTCTCAGCTACTTATATAATGTAATGTTTGCACAATATCCTAATGCAATAATCTTGCCACATTATTATGCCTTTCAGTATACAAGCCATCTGTCATTAGCACCTCACACCCAGCAAGATGATGTTGGACTGTTTCCAGTTCTGTTTTACAGAACTTGCATTTATCTGTTTCTCCCATTATTCAAAGGACTTTGTAAACCAACATATACGTAGTCCAGAATCCTGGGCCACAAATACTAATCTTTCATCTTTTGGTTTAAATTCACCTCTCCCTAACCATTCCTGTCTCATGTGTCATATCCTGATCAACATGAGTATTTTATACTTACAACTATATTATTGCATTTTCCACATTTCTTGCCTTCTTATTGGATCTTTCTCCTTATATCTTTCTTTTATTTTTTGGCGCATCCAGGTGTTGCCTGATTTTTGTCTACTTCTGGTGTGGTTTCCATTCTCACTTGACACCAATATACTTTTGGTAGACTAAGCAGGAACATTTTCTTAGATTTGTTCTCTTCATGTTTCAAAACCGTCACTATGTTTGGAGCTGGTGATGTCAGCAGATATATATAGTCCTATGAATGCAGATCTATACATGTAATCAATTTCGCAGAGACCCATACCGCCTTCAAAACTAGGAATATATAATGGTATACAATGATTTTTATATATCATTTGATAAGCATGAAGAATTTTCTTGTTTTCATGTCCAACTGATCTAATATTTCTTGGGACCAGACAGTCGCTCCAAAACTGTAAGTTAGAAGAGGAAGACCAAATTGGTTTATAGCTTGGACTTTGTTCCTGGATGTCAGGGCCGTTTTCAGTATTAATTTTAATCTCCTAAAATATTCCTTACTGAGTTTTGTTCATATTTCTTCATGTTTTATTGTCGATCCATCATCTGATCCCAAATATTAATATGCTCCCTCCTGCTGAAGTTCCTTTGTCACATTCCTGTCCTAGACTATTTTCTTGGTGCTGCAGCTTTACTGCTTTAAATGTTGCTTTTGCACATTCATCAAGACCAAATGACATTCTTTTATCACCTGAGCAAGTTCTGACCACCAGCTCTTAATCTGAAGAACTATACAGTTTTAAATCATCCACAAAAAGAGGATGAGAAGTCTTTACAATTTGTTCTTGTCTGGGAGCCAATTTGTAACCATGACCTAATCTGTTAAGTAAACAGCTTAATGGGTTAAGGGCAAGAGAAAAGAGGAGCAGCGACAAAATGTCTCCCTGGAATAAACCCCTTAGAATTTTTATCCCTGGCATCATAGTTTGTCCTTTATCATGCCACTGTTTTATGGTCACTGTAAAGTAATTGATCAATGTAGGGTGCCTCTTGTACATCTGTATGCACTTCTTTACCCAGCAATGTGGGCTGCTGTAAAATACTTTTTTGTAGTCTATGCCATATTTAGATTCTACCCCTTTTTACAGTTCTCCATTATGACTTTATTTAAAAACAAATGATCCTTTGTTCCATAGGACTCTCTTTTTTTACCCTGTTGTTCTATTGCCATGATTAGTTTTCTTCTAAGTGACTGTAAACTCTGTCAGCATCAGTTCCATTTAGGGTTACCACCTGTCCCACTTTGTGAGGGACAGTCCCTCTTTGGGCAGTTGTGTCCTGACAAAAAATATTAAAAATGGTAAATGTCCTGAGATTGTAGGACATAATTATGTCCTATATTTTATGTAATAGTTGCATAAAACAGTTATTCTGTAGCTAAAATACCTAAATGTTATAAGAAACAGAATAAGCAACTAAAATGCTACAAGAATAAGCTATTATTTAGGCAAAAAAGTTAAGTTCTATCCTTTGTACTGACCGTGGGTATGTGCCGGCTTGTAAAATCTGATGTTTGTCCCGAAAATGTCCCACTTTGGCCATTAGAAAAGGTGGCAACCCTAATTCCATTATACGGTTTATACATCACAGTTTTTAGGATAGCTTGCATGTTCACTCTTAAGGAGGAGTATTGTTTTTCCTGTTGTTAGCCACATTGGTGTCAGTTAGGATGTGCATATAGGTAGTTTTATACTCGGGGCTAAATATTTGTGTAAAGATATTAATAATTTTAGCTAGAAATCAAGTACTGCATGTGGGCCTGGGGTTTTCAAGTTAGGAGCTTTTTTTAATTTTGTTTCAGTTTCTGTGACCATTACTTCATCCTGCTTCATACCTTGTACATTTGAAATTCTTACTGTTACTTCTCCTATCCATTCAACATCTTTGTTATGTTTTACAGGGTCTTCGTAGATATTTCTCCAAAATTGCCTATTTCATTTTTGGGGAGGTGTTTCCTTTGCTTTGCTTCCCAGTTCTCTTTAGTACTTTTGGGTAATCAAATTGCTTATTTTGTACTTTTCATTGGAAAAAAACAAAAAAATTCATTGTTGTTTACAGCGTGTTATTCTGTATAGTACATATTCAGGGGAAGTATACCTTTATGTTTAGTCAGGGTAATTTAATTGATGCAAGCAAAATCATGAATAATTGCTTAAGTAATTAGAGTATATTAAGGAAGTTACATCATAACTGAGCGACTCTGAAGTGAATTCAAGTTTCTTGGCAAAAGCATTTAGTTGGTTTTACTTTGACAGTGTTTAATGTTAAATAAACTTGTGTTTCACGCAAATGCTGCCTTGGTGGCTCGCTTTTTTGTTTTTATTATGGTTTACAAGGTTTTGAGCCATTTGGCTTGTCCTTTGTTATACCCTCTGGAATGTACTTGTCCAAACATTTCATACAACTTGAGAGACCTCAGAGATTCATAACTAAGATTTTTGAGGCCACTGATTTTTTTCTATCAAGAGAGACTGGTCACCCTTTTTATGTACTCAGTCTCTTACAAGACTCCTCCATGGAAATCTGTGTCTATAATTTTGAACCATGAAAGATCTGAATCTATTTGACTACATATTTCTTCCTGGTACCTCAAATACTCAGTTAAGGGAGATAAATCTTCATCAACAGATAGGTAAGATATGTTGGCATGATAGTCCTATCCCAATGTATCCCTCACCTCTGGAACAAGCTTCCACTACATGTCAAGCAGAGTAGCATCCTTGTCACCCTCTAGGTAAACCTAGATAATTGGATAGGCAGCCACAAATTCTACCCCTCCAACAAGTCTATCTTGTCTTGCCCTGCATGAGGCTAGAGGTAAATTTTAAATATATTTTATAAATATATATATATTTTTTCTGCCTAAGCTTGAAATGGTCCGCAGACTAATTCCCTAGTACTTCTCTATGGACCTATGCATTCTGCTTAGCATCAAAAAGCTGATGGTAGTTCTTGAAAAGATGTAAACATTACTGTAAAGCCAATAGAAACTCACTGGAAATGCAGGATGGACTCCATAAATGTCATGCAGTTTCAGCCAAAGGTAGTCATGGAAGCATCACAGGAATTAAGTGAAGCTTTATTGTCAAATGGTGCATTAAGACAGCAACAGGCAAAATGACTATGCTTGGAACTTGTGCAATACCATTTCATTTTATGTTTAGTGGTTTGATAAGATGCGCTAGCAGAAGCAAATCAAACAAAGTACCACAGAGTCTCTGTTGATATTTCTGCATGTTTCAAAGTACTGGCTCAAATATGGACATAATGAAGAAATACCAAGAGACAGGATGTGAACATCCCTTAGATGAAGCCTCCCAGATAGCAGAAAAATTGTATTTTAACAGCACATTCCAAGAAAAAAGGCAGATAAAGGCAGACTACTAATTCAGACAAGCAAAATTAAAAATGCAGCTGGTGACTCTCTTTGCAAACTCTGTAGGCAGATCCTGGAACTCACTTCCAGCTGACATTACTTTACTTTCCTCCCTAGGTCATTTTAAAACTAGACTCAACATCTGGCACTAAACTGGCAATGTCACTGTATCAAGCCTGGCTAACTCTCTTCTAGAATGTGTAAAATCTATTAATCAGCTACTGTTTAATTTACCCCTGGCTTTCACCAGGGTTTAACTCTAACCTCTGGAACATGTTTATTATTGTTTGCTTATGTACTCTTTGTCAAAATTATAATTGTAACATGTTTTTAATGTTTCTGTTTACTTTGGAGCTTTTCTCCCCGGGCTTCCGCTAAAAATAGACATGCATCCAGTCGGACTATCCCGGACACCAAAGGTAAAATAAAATGAAGATAAAAGTGAAGCATTTCTTTGACTATGAAGGACAGGATGAGACAGCACTGGACCCAAAAGTTAAATTGTGTGTGGAGCTGGACACAACACTACTGTCATTCAGAGATTGATTTGAACAGCTCTCAGAATTTGAGAACACCTTTGTTTTTCTGGCAAATATAAAAAGCCTAGGGGAAGTTACTGAAGAAACCTTGATGCAGCAGTGTAAAGCTCTGAAATAATTAATATACAAGAGAAGTAGCCACTATGACCTTTCCGACTATGACCTTAAACATGAACAAAAATACCTTCCTCCAATGCTTGACATTGATTCATCACCAATAACTGCAATAGATTTCCTATTTCAGAACAAATTACAAGATATCTATGTTCATACTTACGCTGCACTTCACTTTTATTTGACAGTGCCTGTTACATTGGCTTCTGCAAAACACAGCTTCTCAAAACTCACTCATAGACACACCTATCGTCATTGATGAACCTGTAGAAACTATCTGGTTTAGCCGTACTCTCACATGAACATGAACTGGAATAAGTTTTATCACACAGCAGTCTCACTGAAGACTTCATCCAGGAGAAAATTTATAATACACCAGTAAACATTTAAATATGTGTACATTTTTTATTTGCAATATTGTTTCTTTTTAGAACCTTGCATAACAATACATTTAAGGCAGCATCTGTTAGTCTGTCTGGTATATCTATAATGTGTATATTCAGTCTGATGTGGTTGCTTTCTCCAGTACGTATGACCACCAGCTAAGACAATGAATGTGGTGAAGATAAGGATCATTAGGATTTGTGCATGGGACAGGTAGGAATGATATGATTCATTGTAATCTAAGGACAGCTTGGGGTGGTAGGATTAATGAGCTACAAGGACACTTTGAAGCACAGGCAGCACCAATATTGCTCATCTAGCTCAGCAAAAGGAATGGCATGCCTCACTCTAGTGCTGTATCTGTCATATGCATGTTTTTCTACAGTCTTGTATCGTGTCTCACTGTAGTGCTGTAGCTGTCATGTGCATGTTTTGCTGCAGTACTGTATCTGTCATGTATCTGTCTCACTGTAGTGCTGTATCTGTCATGTGTCTCGCTATAGTACTATCATGTGTCTCTCTCAATGTAGTGTATCTGTCTTGTGTGTCCCTTGGTGTAGTGCCTTGTCTGTCTTGTGTCTCACTGTAGTAATGTCTATCTTATGTATGTTTCACTATAGTACTGTCTGCCGTGTGTGTATCTCATTATAGTGCTATACTAGTCGTGTGTCGCATTGTAGTGTTGCATCAGTTGTGTGTTCCTCACTGTAGTGCTGTATCTGTCTTGTGTGGGGTCTGCCTGTGTCACTGTCTTGTGAGGGGTCTGTAGTGGCCTTGCTGTAGCATTGTATCTGCCTTGAGTCTCGCTGCAGTGCTGTGTTTGTCTTGTGTGGGTGTCTGTCTTTTTTGTGGGTGTCTCTGCTTCATGATAGTGCTGTACCTGTCTTGTGTGGTATGCATCTGGGCATCTGTCTGTGTGCATTTCTCTGTCTCAGTGTTGTGATGTTGTTTATGTATCTATGGGGTTTGTGTGAACATTTCTCCATGTGTGGGTGTCTCTGTCTTGCTGTAATGCAGCATCTGTCTTGTGTACAATCTATATGAGTATCTCTCTCTACGGGTACCTCTGTCTCACTGTAGTGGTGTATCTGTCTTGTATGTGAGGGCTGTGTGGGATAGTCCTATTACTTTAATTTCTCCAAGACTTTTGGGTTTCTAATACCATGAAGGGAATGAACCCCATTCCTAAGTCAAAGTATGATTAAATGTTATGAAATTAGCATTGTTTCAGTCTTTGATGTTAGCCAAATGTGCTCTTTATAGCACCTGCAATGTGTCCAGAATGGAGTCAGTCTGTAATTCATATGGACTTGCATGTATTGGTAGCATATATATAAGTAAGACTGTAAATTGTTTGTTATGAGACCCCATTGCTCCTACTACTGCTGGAAGTGCCTGGGTATCCTCCTCCTGCATTTCCCTCCTTTCTTCCTGCAAATCCTGGTATTTTATGACTTTGTGTATCTCTGTACATAAGATGCTATAATCACTGGCTATAGCAATTTCAGTGATCAATGTTACTTTTGTCTTCTTTTTATGGACTACTATATCTATTTTTTGAACTGTTGGTAATGGATAATCTCATGAGATATAAATTACATCATTCTCTATAATGCTTTGTGGCTCATGTTTCCAAAACTTCTCAGCTACTTATATAATGTAATGTTTGCACAATATCCTAATGCAATAATCTTGCCACATTATTATGCCTTTCAGTATACAAGCCATCTGTCATTAGCACCTCACACCCAGCAAGATGATGTTGGGCTGTTTCCAGTTCTGTTTTACAGAACTTGCATTTATCTGTTTCTCCCATTATTCAAAAGACTTTGTAAACCAAACATATACATAGTCCAGAATCCTGGGCCACAAATACTAATGTTTCATCTTTTGGTTTAAATTCACCTCTCCCTAACCATTCCTGTGTCATGTTATGAAACCATCAAGCACTACATCGTAGAATGACTAACATCGAGACTATCATCGGTAAAAGTACATAACAAAACAAACAGAAATCGCCGACATTAAAAAAACAATCGAACACCGAACACCACACATCGAAACAACAACACACTACACACTACATAGAATACACACTAGCACTGACCCAAACCTCCTAGCCCAAGCTCCAACACTATCTCCACACCACACCTACCACCTGCACCTAACCCTAACTCACTTCTACCCACCCCTAGCCCAAGCTCCAACACTATCGCACACCTCACCTACTCTGCACCCTGCACCCTAACCTTACTTACCCACTCCCTAGCCCAAGTTCACACTCATCGACACTTCACCTACCTGCACCCTAACCCTAACTCACTTTTACCTGACCACTCCTACCTCCTGGCCTGTCGCGACACCCTACGGCTCAGCTAAACATACACCAGTGCTGTGACATTCCATTTCGACGCTTTGAAGTTTACTCTCCGCTGATGGTTTGCAATTTCAATGTAGAAGTCCCGATCTTCTCATTTTCGATGTAGTGTAACTTCGATGGTTTCATAGGAAACCGTCATGTCATATCCTGATCAATATGAGTTTTTCAGGAGTTTTCTGTACTTACAACTATATTATTGCTTTTTCCACATTTCCTGCCTTCTTATTGGATCTATCTCCTTATATCTTTCTTTTATTTTTTGGCGCATCCAGGTGTTGCCTGATTTTTGTCTACTTCTGGTGTGGTTTCCATTCTCACTTGACACCAATATTCTTTTGATAGACTAAGCAGGAACATTTTCTTAGATTTGTTCTCTTCATGTTTCAAAACCGTCACTATGTTTGGAGCTGGTGATGTCAGCAGATATATATAGTCCTATGAATGCAGATCTATACATGTAATCAATTTCGCAGAGACCCATCCCGCCTTCAGAACTAGGAATATATAATAGTATACAATGATTTTTATATATTATTTGATAAGCATGAAGAATTTTCTTGTTTTCATGTCCAACTGATCTAATATTTCTTGGGACCAGACAGTCGCTCCAAAACTGTAAGTTAGAAGAGGAAGACCAAATTGGTTTATAGCTTGGACTTTGTTCCTGGATGTCAGGGCCGTTTTCAATATTAATTTTAATCTCCTAAAATATTCCTTACTGAGTTTTGTTCATATTTCTTCATGTTTTATTGTCGATCCATCATCTGATCCCAAATATTAATATGCTCCCTCCTGCTGAAGTTCCTTTGTCACATTCCTGTCCTAGACTATTTTCTTGGTGCTGCAGCTTTACTGCTTTAAATGTTGCTTTTGCACATTCAAGACCAAATGACATTCTTTTATCACCTGAGCAAGTTCTGACCACCAGCTCTTAATCTGAAGAACTATACAGTTTTAAATCATCCACAAAAAGAGGATGAGAAGTCTTTACAATTTGTTCTTGTCCGGGAGCCAATTTGTAACCATGACCTAATCTGTTAAGTAAACAGCTTAATGGGTTAAGGGCAAGAGAAAAGAGGAGCAGCAACAAAATGTCTCCCTGGAATAAACCCCTTAGAATTTTTATCCCTGGCATCATAGTTTGTCCTCTATCATGCCACTGTTTTATGGTCACTGTAAAGTAATTGATCAATGTAGGGTGCCTCTTGTACATCTGTATGCACTTCTTTACCCAGCAATGTGGGCTGCTGTAAAATACTTTTTTGCAGTCTATCTATGCCATATTTAGATTCTACCCCTTTTTACAGTTCTTCATTATGACTTTATTTAAAAACAAATGATCCTTTGTTCCATAGGACTCTCTTTTTTTACCCTGTTGTTCTATTGCCATGATTAGTTTTCTTCTAAGTGACTGTAAACTCTGTCAGCATCAGTTCCATTATATGGTTTATACATCACAGTTTTTAGGATAGCTTGCATGTTCACTCTTAAAGAGGAGTATTGTTTTTCCTGTTAGCCACATTGGTGTCTGTTAGGATGTGCATATAAGTAGTTTTATACTCGGGGCTAAATATTTGTGTAAAGATATTAATAATTTTAGCTAGAAATCAAGTACTGCATGTGGGCCTGGGGTTTTCAAGTTAGGAGCTTTTTTTAATTTTGTTTCAGTTTCTGTGACCATTACTTCATCCTGTTTCATACCTTGTACATTTGAAATTCTTACTGTTACTTATCCTATCCATTCAACATCTTTGTTATGTTTTACAGGGTCTTCGTAGATATTTCTCCAAAATTGCCTATTTCATTTTTGGGGAGGTGTTTCCTTTTGCTTTGCTTCCCAGTTCTCTTTAGTACTTTTTGGGTAATCAAATTGCTTATTTTGTACTTTTCATTTATATTTATGTGCATATTTTCTAAGTTTCTCTGCCTGTGCAGATTATCTTTGGTTTATTATTTGCAACAGCGAACAATAAATACTGGTCTGTTATACTGTGCATTGCTTTTTATCATGTCTGTCTTTCTAAGTACTTTTGTTGATCTCTTTCCTCTTCTATACTCTGTGACAGTTCTTGTCGTAATTGCTTTATAGTTTTCTCTATTTGATGATTGCATGATGGCATTTGATTTCTTCCCTTCCTTTTCCTTATAACTCTGTATTTTTCTGGTAAGCCTGTTATATCCTATTTACTTACGTTATATCGCTTACATTTCTGTTAATAGTCTTGATTTACTGTGTTCATCTGTTTTATCAGATTTCTAACATTTTGAGGCTTATTGACTTTCTGTAAAATATTTCTTTCATCAATATTCATATGTTCAGCCATCTCTATTAAATCAAGCAACTCTTCCCTTAGATATTTTTCTTTTAAAATGCGGGCAAATTCTTCATTTTCTGTGGGCCTTCTACAGAAAGTTCAGAAACATCTTCCTGTGACATATTCTCTTCAGCTATATCCTGCATCATCCATTGCTGTTTCATATGGGAATTCACTGGCCTACAACTCCACAACATTGACTGCATTGGAGATGCCACTGTTTTCTGCTCCTTCCCTTGTTGTGTAATTCCATTTGAACTTTTGCACTGGTTTCCTACTGAAGGCTCCAGAGTATGTTCATAAGGCATCAGATCAGATGCTACTTGCACCACATTTTTCCTTAATTTGGGACTCCTTGTTCTGTAATGCTGTGACATTACCAGAGTTGGATTTTCTACACTAAATCCTTCACTTCACAGGTAATCCATAACCTCAGTTTCTATTTCTTTAACTTCTCCATTACTAATCCCCTTTTCTGCTTTCCCCCAATCTTTTCTTATTTTTTGCATTGTAAAATTTTCCATATCCAGATCCCTTTGCTTGTATTTCTCTTCAAATATGTTTGGTACTACTTTTTCATACGTGCTAGTTTTGTGTGCTCCTTTGCATACATATTACACCATATTAAATCTCATTTTCTTTCTCATGTCCATATTTCTTCTCGAATGACTCCCACTCCTCCTGTTTCTCCTTACTTTGCGGACTCCTTGTTCCATCCTGCTGTGACATGACCTGTCTTAGACTTACTACACTTAATCCTTCACTTCACAGGTATTCCATAACTTTGGCTTCTATTTATTTAATTTCTGCTTTATTAATCTTTTGTTTGATGTTCCCTCTTTGTGGTCTTATTTTCTGTATTGTGAAGTTTTCCATATCTGGGTGCCTTTGCTTATATTTCTCTTCAAATATCTTTTGAGCTGATTTTTTGTATTGATTAGTTTGGCTTTCTCCTTTGTATACATATTGCACCATTTCAGATCTTTTTCTTTCCATGTCCATGTTTCTTTTTTATACCTTTTGAAAAACTGTAGATTTTGTTCTTTATATTTTTGGGCTTCCTCAGTCACTTATTTTTCCAAACAGTCCAAGGTTTCTTGGTCTAGATGAGGTTTCTCATGAATCTGTTGTATTAATGAACACACATTTGTGTTTGAAGCTTTTGACAGTTTCTCTAGTACAAGTATTATTCTTTCCTCTAATTTCTGTCTCAATTGTTTTGAATAACGTCTGTCCAGAAATTCTGGACTTCTTGCATAATAGTAACAATGCATACTTTATCCTCAGTAGTCCACTCTATCATCTTTATGGCTCTTTTTTGGCCTTTAAGTTTTTGTGGCTTTTGTGGACCACTACTTCCTACTACAACAGGGGGGCATCCTCTCTCTGGGCCTGGCCTAACTCCATTGTAGGAATGTTTCTGTCTTGAGCATTGTACATATAATCAATTTTGAGGAGGCCCATAACTGCTTCAAAACGAGGACTATATAATCTTGCTATGCACTGATTTTTACAAATCATTTGAGCATGAAGCATCCTTAATGCTTTCCTGTCCAAGCTATCCAACACCTTTTGGGGCCAGTCAGTCACTCCAAAACTATAAGTTAGGACAGGAAGAGCAACTTGTTTTATAGCCTGGACCTTGTTCCAAGATGTCAATGCTGTTTTCAGTACTAATTTTAGTCTTCTGAAATATCCCTTACAAGGTTTTATTCACATTTATTCATGCTTTGTTGTTGATCCTTCATCAAAGCCCAAATATTAACACACTTCCTCTTGCTCAAGTTCTTTTATATCACATTCCTGTCCCAAACTGATGTTTTCTTGGTGCTGCAACTTTCCTGCTTTTAACGGTTGCTTTTGGACATTTATCAAGATCAAATGACATTTTTATATAATTCTGAAAAAAGTTTTGACCGCTTGCAGTTGTGCTTTCATTTCCTCATCTGATGAACTATACAGTCTTAAATCATCTTCAGAAATAAGATAAGTCTTTATACTTTGTTTTCTGGGAGCCAAATTGTAACCATGACCTAATCTGTTATGTAGACAGCTTAATGGGTTAAGCGTAAGACAAAAGAGCAGCAGTGACAGAGTCACACTGGAATATCCCCCTTTGAATTTTTATCCCTGGGTTAATAATTTGCCCTTTATCATGGCTTAGCTACAAACTGGTTTGCCACTGTTTCATGGTCACTGTAATTTAATTGATCAGTATAGGCAGTATCTCATACATTTTAAGCCCTTTTATCCATGAATGTGAGATACTGTCAAATTATTTTTTTGTAGTTTATCCGTGCCATACTTAGACTCTCCCCATTTTTATAATTCTCCATTGACTTTAACAGCAAATGATCATTTGTTCCATATGACTTTCTTTTATTAACCTTTTGTTCTATTGCCATGATTGAGTTTTCATCTAAATGACTATAAACTCTATGTGCATCAGTTCCAGTGTATAGTTATACGTTGTCAGAAGACAAGTTATTGACCTATAGTTTTTTGGATAGCTTGCAAGTTCACTCTTAAGTAAGAGCATTGTTTTTCCTGTTGCTGACCAGACTGGTGGTTGTTCAGGGTGTGCATATAAATAGTCTTTGCTCATAACTAAGTCTTCATATAAAGATGTTAATACTTTTAGTCAGAAGTTAGGTACTGCATCTGGGCCTGGGGTTTTCCGATTAGGAGCTTTTCTTAACTTTGTTTCAGACTCTCTGGCTGTTACTTCATCCCATTTCATATCCTGTACATTTGAACTTCTTATTCTTCTATTTCTTCTATCCATTTAGCATCTTTATGTTCCACAGGACCTCCACATTTATTTCTCCAAAATATACCTATTTCTTTTTTTGGTGATGTTTCAATTCTTTTTGCCTTGTTTTCGAATTCTCTATAAAACTTTTGTTGGCTCATCAATAAATTGCTTATTTTGTACTTTTCCTTTGTATTTATCTGCATATTTTCTAAGTTTTTCTGCTTGTGCTCATATTTTTAGTTTATTGCTGCGGTAGTGCTGTTACCTCACAGTAAGACGCTGTCCAGTTCGATTATCAGCTAGAGCGTCTTCTGCGTGGAGACATGCGTGAATGGGCGTACCTTCATTGAAGGTTGTGCATCAGGGCTGGTAACTCGGCACATAAAAATCAACTACCAATCATTAGCGGACCGGTATTCCGCTGTGGCGACCCCTAACTGGGAAAAGCCGAAAGACACAAACAATTTGCAATAGTGCAAAATAGATCTGTTATTGTGCATTGCTTTTATCACATCTATTTTTCTGAGTATTTTTGTTGATCTATTCCCTCTCTACTCATCTAACAATGACGCTACTTGTATTAATTGCTTTATAGTTCTCTCTATTTGATACTTCCATGATGGCATTCCATTTCTTCCCTTTCTTTCCTTTACTACCCTGTGTTTTTGTGGTAAGACTTTACCTATTAATTTAGCTGCACAATAATATATACTTCTGTTATATGACATGACTGTCTATGGGCAGTCCTAATTACTGTGTTCATTTGCTTTACCAAACTTGTAATTTTTGGGATTTTATTGACTTTCTGTAGTCTATTTCTTTCATTGATCTTAATATGTTTGTCCATTTCTGTTAAATCAAGCAGCTCTTCTCTTAAATCATTTTCTTCTAAACTGAGGGCACATTCTTTATTCTCCATTTCCTGCAAGCATTCTATAGAAAGTGCCAGACCATCTTCATGTGCCACATTCTCTTCAGTTTAATTTTGTGTCATCAGTTGCACTTTCATGTGAGAATTCACTGGCCTATTACTCCACAACATTGGCAGCATCAGAGTTGCCATAGTTTCCAGTTCCTTGTCTTGTTGTGCAACTTCAGCTGAACATTTGTACTGGTTTCCTATGAAAGGCTCCAAAGTATCTTCACATGGCAATAAATCAGATGTTTCCCACTCCACTGGTTTCTCCTTAATCTGAGGATCCATTACTCTGTCTGCTATGATATTATCTGTGTTAGATTTTCTACACTAAATCCTTCACTTCGTAGGTAGTCCAATCCAAGCTCCTATTTCTTTAACGTCTCCATTACTAATCCTCTTGTCTAGTTTTCTTCTTTGTTTTCTTATTTTTTGTACTCTAAAATGTTCCATGTCCGGATGTCTTTGCCTTTATTTCTCTTTAAATATCTTTGGTGCTGCTCTTTTTGTATTGATTAAATTTGCTTTCTCCTTTGCTTAAATATTGTACCATATTAAATCCGTCTTTCTTTCCCATGCCCATATTTCTTCTTCGGATGTCTCCTGCTCCTCCTGTTTCTCTTTACTTTGGGGACTCATTTCATCATGCTGTGATGTAACCTGTGTTAGACTTTCTACATTAGATCCTTCACTGCACAAGTATTCCAGGTATGTCTCCATGTGGCTGTTTCTCACTGTAGTTATGTCTGTCTTGCATGGGGTCTTTGTGGTCATGTGTGTCCGTGTGTGTGTGTTTCTGGCTGAGGACCTCTGTGGGGCTAGTTACCATGATGGTGTGCAGAGGTTTATCATAATGTAACAACACTGCAACTAAATGCATGTCATTTTGTGAGAGTGATCCTCTGTGGATCTGACTTTCAGTGGTACAACCCTTTGTTTATCACAACTAATGGCATTGTGACTACTTTTATACCATGTGGTATACAGTGATCGTATTAAGGGGTCCTTGGGGGGATGAGAACATATCAGAAAATGTAGTGTGGCAGCATCATGGTGGCATGTGGATATCTCCTGGGTAGGATCTGCAACATGAAACTTGTTAGTGGTGCCTAAAATGCTAGCACTGGTCCTGTGCAACACAATATTCCTGCAAACCTTAAAAACAGTCATATTGTTAATATTAATAACTTGTGTCTTAAGCATTTATATTGGTGAATGTCTTCACATTACCTGCCACAACTTACTGTTATTTTTTTTTAATAACAGCAACTGCTTGTATATGCACTCTAATATGACAGTATCACACTCCATTTAACTTATTGAAGAAAATATGAATGTTTTTTCATAATTTTCATAACTTTTTGACAACATTGTTCAGTAATTACATCCCTGTACATCACATGGTGATTGAGGATTGTTTCACTGTGCATGCTTACCAGATAATTTCAGCTTACATGCATGCATAAAGATGTGCTCACCACCAACAAAGAAATTTAAGATAAAATACATAACATTTGACATGTTAGTAAAGTGTGGTGGTAATACTGCACTGAAGCTACAAAATCAAGCAAACAGCAAAGTGTCTGCAAAGACCAACATTTTAAACTGCACTCTTGAAATTAACCAAGTAATACACAATGGGCCCGATTCCAAAAGACCTGCCTTCAGTGTAAGTGACTTACTCCAGTGTCACTGAGAACAGGTCTTTTGCAATTTGGCCCCTGGAGTAAGCTTATTTATAGGTAGGTCTTGCACCAAAGTAAGTAATTTACTCTAAGAGGAAGTCTTTCAGAATTGAGGTAGGTTTACACTGGAGTAAAGTCTTTAAGAATGTGGTCCCATATCAGCATATCAATACTGGGAATTGAGAAGTATTTTATTTTTCTCAAATGTATGGTGGTCTTAGGACAACTGCACATATTTTCATAGCTAGATGTCTTTATTATTTATTCCTAAATACTACATGTGATCATAATAAGCAGGTTCTAATTCAAGGCAGTGCATAGGTTGCTTGCATGCAGATTGTCTGTTCCATTGCACATATGTTTACTGTGGTTATTAAACCATACTGCATACTGTCTTGGCATACGGGTGCTACACAAATTCACTTTCTGTGTTCATAACAAACAAATGATACAGAATGATCTAGCCATGCATTGGCTATATCCGTAGCACACAGGTCCTATTTAGACAGAATGTGTACGTTTGTAGTATACAAGCACATCTGTTCAGCTTAAAGCGTTATTGCTCCCTAATATACCATATGTTTGTAAGAAAGGAGGCAAGATTTTCATATGAAGTTTTGTGCCATCCTGATGCTGCTTATTCTGTTGATCAGCTTGTGCTAAGAAACAACAGGATGCTTCTAATCAGATAAATTATATTAAAGCCTAAAAAAGCTGTTGCATAGGTGCAATGCAAACTTTGATTACACTTATCTGTACTTAAATTGGAAGCTGCTAACAGTGGTCATTTTTATAGTGTACTATAAATTCAGTGTCGGTCATACAAAAGTGTGTTGTTATCAGTGGAATATTACTTGTACTTTGGACCCCAGGCTATTTTCAATCTGTACCCCCCCCCCCCAATACACTTTGCATTTAGAACTATGAATGACTACAACTATTCTCTTGGAGTCAGTTTCCTGATGCTACCCACCTATTGTATTTATACTTCCCTATCTATTTTAAGATATGTTTATTGTTTGGTAAAACAAAACTTGAGTGTTACAAGAAATGAAACACAATGAATAATAAGAAAATGCTCCACTTCAAAACCATTCAAGTATATTAGGCTGCTTAACTCACTGCTACTATAACTTGTCAGTTTAGAGAGGAGTGTGATGAGAGATAGCAGGCAGTAAATATACTGATGTGTACCTTACCATCTCTTGTTTTTAATATATTAAGGAAGTTTTTTGCCTCATTTGATCAGTGAGTTGAATGGCAAATCCTTAGATTCAAGACAGCAAACTGTTTAGTTCTAAAGGGTCTATACAGCCTAGTTTAATCTCTCTCTCTTTCGGCTTTTCCCGGTTAGGGTTTGCCACAGCGGAACTCCAGTCCGCTAATGATTGGTAGTTGATTTTTACGTGTAGAGTTACCAGCCCTGACGCACAACCTTCAACATAGGTACGCCCATTCACGCATGTCTCCATGCAGAAGACTATATACAGCCTAGTTTAATATGGAAAAAAAAAAAGAAATCTGTATCAGAAGTACAATGTTGTAAATGGTACCTATACACAACCTACCACTCCAGGCAATACCGTATACAATATAGTGCAACACAAAAGTAACATGTTTTTGCAAAGGGAAAGAAATCTGGGGATGCAGAATATAAGCAATGGCAATGCTGGCAATGGAATGCCTTGGTTAAAACCTGGATTCTGAAAGACTGAATTGTAATACATTAAAGCAAAAAGCAAATTAGCATAATAGATTTACATACCCATGCACTAAGCTACTCTGCATCATTACTTGGTTCAATTTCTTCCATTCACAGAGCAGGCTACTGACTACACTGAAAGACCTGATGCCAACCCATAATAAATATAATTTTTATACCAGACACACAAACTATTGTATCTCTGCAGGTGTGGTACACACACGACCTGTATAGGGCCATGCCTGTGCTGACTGGCGTCAGCTTCAGAATGTCATGCTGCAATGCTTCCACTGAAATAATAATGCAAATATTGCAAATATCGAATATTTCTTTCTCATAGCTGTACCAAACCTTTATACTTTCATAAATACTAATGCTTTAAATTCAGAGTTTGTCAGACTGTATATGTAAATGTTTACAGCAAGCATTTGGAATGTGGAATTCTGATTTAAACATGGTCCTGTAAGGGAAGTTATTTGTAGTATGATTATGAAAAAGGCAAATGTCCATAACAATTCATATTCACAAAAGTCAAAATCTTAATTTCTATGTAGCCCAGCATTGTAGGTCACATGCAGTTTTCTCTCAATACCTCCTAGTATAACCTCACACTTCATTTCTGTGAAAAAATATGCAAATATTTAAAAAAAGGCCATGCTTCATACATCTATGCACCAATTATATATAACCAAAAATACTAATGCTATTAACTCTACTTTCATGTAAAATATCATCATGTACTTGGAATCCCAAACCAAACTCCCAAGTACCATACTCCTCATCACAAACTGTTTTTTTTTTTTTTTTTTATCCCCAGTGGGCCTGCTCATTGCCTTTGTTATCTTAATCCATTTAGTCCATTCATTCCATTGGAGTGAGACCCAGGCATTTCTGGCCTAGGTGAAAGATATATGACCCATTCATTCCTGGCTTGAGTGACTTATCAATCCATTCAGTCCTCCTTTGGCTGCAGTTGCATTCTAAGGAATGGAACAACTTTCAGGTCTAGTGATGCAGCCTACTCTGCCCCCTAGTTGAAGTCCCCCACCACTGTGGCCATTCTAGGTACTCAGCAGCTAAAAGCCAAATGCAGCATGCCTCCGCAAACTGTCTGGATTACACGGATTTGCATATGTCAGCACATGCTCACAGGCTCATGCTCAATGGGTGTAACATCTAGTGCTCCCACTAGGTGTCACCCAAGTAGTGATGTACTTCCCTTCCCCCAGAATGGGAAAACTGGCAGAAGCTGCTCATTCTCTACTCTCCCTGCAGCTTCTAATCAAACTCTGATTACAAGCATTACAGTCAGGCCTCTATCCCTGTATACCACGGAGATGGCTTCATCCTCAGAATGTTACACCAATATATACCTTGTCATGGAACATAACCTGGAAATTGATCGGGGCAGATGTCAGAAACACACAAAACCTATATCTTTTCTATCTCAATTAGAAAAGAAAAATCCAATTATGTTTAAAAAAAATTACGTGTACATAGCAAAGTAACTGACTAGTGACTCAAAGTAATTCTTAAATAAGTCAGTGTAGTAATAACAGACAGTCTTACAGGAAAAGAACAACATGAAACCAACCAACACCTGTCTCTACAACTAGGTATGTTCACCTCCCTTCTCTGCCACTCACCATGCAAAATGGAGACTGCTATAAAAAAAGGAAAGAAGGCAAAGAAGCATTGTTTCAACAGCTGTTATTTTACTACTCCTTTTCCTTTGTCTGTTTATTATACCTACAATAAATTTTATATATAGTACTGTCGTATATATATATATATATATATATATATATATATATTTTTTATTTTTTATTATATATATGGTTTATATATATATTATATGCATATATATATTTATATATTATATTTGTTTTCTACTATTTTTTTTATACTAAATTTAAATACTGATATATTATAAACTGGTGTATTTGAATTGTATGGTCATATTATTTTGGTCATCAGTCACATGACCTATTTGGACCTATTATATATATATAGATATATAGAACTGTTAGTATTGTATTGATAAAGGATAAAATTCAAAAAAAGCTTTGCTGGTTGCATTAAAGTGTTTTTTTTCCTACTGAGGTTTTTGTTTTGTGGATTTTGAAAGTTGGCATCTGTGTTTTTTGGATATATAGTACTGTCTCATAGCTGGATTGGATATTTTTAATATAGAAGATCATTATCAGGTCTCTGATTATAACCAGCTTGTTATGTATTTGATACATGGATACCAAGAAATTTACCTCATGAACAAAGCCTGAACGCTGAAATGTGACATCCATGCCTCAAATGCATAGCAACTAGGTTTACCATCACACAAACTTGATCATAATTCTTTGAGTATTGAGATGTACCTGTTCCCATGTACTGCAAAAGCTGAAAGCAAGAAAAATTTTGTATAGCTGTGTGTTGCCACATTAATACCTGTTAGCAGCCAAAACAGAAGAGTGGCAGAAATCTACCAAAAATTTCTCACTTCATTCTGACTTTGGTCATCAGCCACCACAAAACAGCTTCAGTAAGTAGGTAAACACTTCATACTTCATTTGTTTTTTTTTTTACTCAAATATTTTTTTTATTTTCAATTAAAATAACATTTACATAATAATTTTATATATCATTTTAAACAACTATATACAATATTTACAATATCCTGACTTTTAGTTATATACACTGTATGCTATTAAATATAGAATTAACAGTTATCAGAGATACAATATTGATTATTGCAGTGTCTCCAACAAAGATATAACTTTCTTAAAAGGATTATTTACCAATGGCCTGGGACAGATTCGTAATTCTTTGTTTTTTATTTCCATCAATGCAGTTGTCTTCAGTAAACTGTATCAATATTTTAGTTAATACTAAATGTAAATGAAGGTCCCTACCTGAATAAGACAAATATGTATTTGTTATAGACAATACTTGCTATATCTAGGAAATGCGTAACCAGAAGGTGGAATTCAAATACACCCTCAACCTTGGAAGAATTCTACACTTTACTGAAGACAACTGCATTGATAGAAATAAAAATCAAAGAACTGGGAATCTGTCCCAGGCCATTACATTTAGTATTACCAATATTTTAGTTAAAAACTGCGGTGGTGGTGCTGCGGTAGCGTTGTCGCCTCCCAGTATGATGTCCTGTTCGATTCTCAGCTAGAGCATCTTCTGTGTGGAGACGTGCACGAATAGGCACACCTTCGTTGAAGGTTGTGCATCAGAGCTGGCAACTCGGCATGTAAAAATCTACTGCCAATCATTAGCGGACCGGAGTTCCGCTGTGGCAACCCCTAACCGGGAAAAGCCGAAAGACACAACAACATTATCAATATTTTAGTTAAGGTAAAGGATTCATTAAATACAGCTTGTAAAAAATGATTGATTCCATTCCAATATGGTTTAATTTTATTACATTCATAAAACAATATAAATCTAGTCTGCTTTATTTGACTTTTCACACCTCCAGCAAAATACATTTTTAGTAGTACTGATCTTTTTAATTCTATCTGGTGTTAAAAATGCTCTGTGTAAGTATTTCCAGTTAAATATTTTTTGCAGTACTGTGTGTTAGAGGTGTAATTAACTGATAGTAAGAGGTTACTTTTAATTTCTTCCGTTAACTGCAATGACTGACCTTTTGTTAAGAACTGTCAGTTTGATGGTTTGGGAATTATTTTATATGTTATTAACTCTTTATATAGATAGGAAATGGAATTTTTCTTTTCACAACTATTATATATAAATTCATACAGAAAACTTATTAGATTTGGAATATCTCTAAATGAGGAATTATTAATTAATCTGCATAAATCTTGTGTGTACATTAGAATGCTTTGTTAAGGTTAACCAGTCCTATTGTAAGCAATATTTATCATATGTATATCTAAAACATTTAATTTATTTACACATTGAAACCAGCATAAGAATCCATTTTGTTCCCAGGAGGTTATTTTTTCCCTATATATTTTGTGAGGAAAGTTCTTAGTGATGGTAAATGGGGTTAAAAGGTCAAACCAAAGTTTTATATCTATGTTTGCATTGATAAGTTTCCTAAAGGAATTGATGTAATGATTAATCAGTGTTGTTTTAGAAGGTTTTGTTATATTATATTGTATACTAATGCATAGTATGTACCAGGGTTTGTTTGATTCGTCTACTATTAAACATTTTTAACAGATTAAATTCCTTTGTTAATATGGCTGTTGTTAATTCTTTCCAGCTGGCAAAATAATTTGGGTTTATTCAGTCTATTTTACTTTTAAGCACAGATGTTTTTATATATGTTTCTATTTCTGGGAAGTTCAATCCTTCTTGTTTCCAGGGACTAATGTGATGAGTTAGAGCTACTCTGTTCTTTTTGGGATACCATAAAAAATTTATTAAACATGAATTTATTTCTTTAAGAATGTATCTTTCAGGAATTAACTGTATTGCTAATGCTACATATAGTATTTTGGCAATAAGACCATTTTTATTAATTGCAATCTGTCTTCAAAAGTTAATTTAATTTTGTTCCAATTTTCTATATATATTTTTATTGTTTCAGTAATGTTTTTATAATTTATTAATATTGTTTTGTTTATATTTTTGCATAACACACTTCCTAAATAAGTTCTTGTTTTCCTATGATGGATTTATCTGTAACTTGTAGGTCTGTTTTCTTATTTTGATTTTGATCTATTAGTGTAGACCTGAAATCTTATAAAATTTCTCCATTATTTCTTCTAGCTCTCTTAATGACTCTCTGGCATTTGATAGGGTTAATAAAATATCATCAGGAAAAAGCATTATTTAAGATATGCACTGGTCATAGACTTCTATTCCTTTTATTCTTGGATTATTGCATATTATTTCTGCAAGTATTTCTATAGCGAAAGCAAATAAAATGGGAGAAATGGGACATCCTTGTTTAATACCTTTCGTTATATGGATATATTCTGAGGTGAAATTACCTAATTTAATGTAGGCTAAGTTATTGATATATATGCTTTTTAGTAATAAGATGAAGGGAGGAGGAAATTCAAATGCTAAAGTTTTAAATAGATATTCCCAGCTGAGGGAATTAAAGGCTTTTTCTATGTCTAATCAGATTACAAGTTCTATCTTCTTTATTTGCAAAATCTATAAGAGTAAGTATCCTTTTAATATTATCACGTGTATGCCTGTTATATAAAAATCCAGTTTGATCACTATCAATTGTCTTTGAAAGTGGGATTTTCATTCTGTTAGCTAGGATTGACATGAATATTTTGTAATCATTATTCAGTAATGATATAGGTCTGTATGAGGTGCAAAGGTCTGATGGTTTATTATCTTTTAGAATTGGTGTTATGAGAGGATATTTTTATGACGGTGGTATTTTTGCTTCTGACTGGAATTCTAGCAAAGTTTTATGAAAAAGGGAGATTACTGTTGAAGGGAAGAGTTTGTAAATTTCTATAATTATACCATCTATCCCTGGAGCTTTGTTAGATTTACTTTCTTTTATCTTGTCAACAATTTCTTTATAGGATATAAGTTTTGTAGGTTTAGTATTAAGTTTTCTGGAATTTTTTTTTATATTGATAAGGTTTGTATCTAAGTTTATTTGGTTGGTATCTAAATCTTCTTTTTTGAAGCGTTCCATATAATGGAACTAAAATGCTTCAAGGATGTCTCCTATATCTGATACTTTTTCCCCTTTCCTTTCATGATATATACTACTAATGTTATTTGCTTTAGATTGTATTTTAATTCTTGTAGATGAGTTATGTAGATATCTGGGGGAGGTGGCTAATGAGTTTATTTTAAATTTTTCCAAGGCTAGGCAAGTTTTGTGTGTTAGAATTTCATTATATTTTTTATTTAATTCCTCTATTTCTTTTTTGACTTCTGGACAATTCTGATTTTTTTTAGAGTTTGCGGTCAAGAGTCTGGTTTGCAAGTCTAATGATTCAGATTCCCACTTTCTAACTTTGTTTTTGTACCAGCTAAGGGTCTTACCAAATAAGTACGCTTTTAATGAGCCCCAAACAATGATTCTATTGATTTCTGTTGTATTATTAATTTCAAGAAACAATTGTAGTTCTGACAACATCCAAGGTCTGAATTCTTTAATTTTCATGATATATGATGGAATTATAGTTGAGAGGACTAAAGGTTTAAACTCTGTCTGCTTCACACAAGGACATGGCTCCAGTTAGGACATTCTGGTACATGCTTACAAGCCTACTGAAGGATGCTACAAGGATACTGTAGTGCATTATAGTAATTGGGAGGAGCTTGAGACTATGAACAAAAATCTAGAAAATGTGGGTGAGTGAGATCCAAGAACCTTCAGTGAGGAAGAATGAAAATGGACAACACAGATGGAATGTTTGGCTATCCAACCTGCCTGACCAGCACTAGGTTTTGACTTTATTGCCCTGTATAAGACTGCTGCCTCTTCCCCAAGCTAAGGAAAATATCTAAACCTTCCTCTGGGCATCATTCCCTCAAGGATACAAGAAAGCATGTTTTAAACTACTGTTTGTAAATATTACTCTTCTTATATAACCCCAGGTGTCTATTGTACACTCCCTAGCCAGAACAGCCAACAGCCTAAACCTTCTCTCCTCCCAACTTCCATAACTTCCCATCTTATAGCCTCTTCATACAACTCCTGAGTTAGCCTCCCTTTCCCACTAGATCTGCTAGCCCTGTGAGTAGCCTTGGCTGCAGGATAGCATTTACCCAGTAGGTGGCACTCTCCTCCCAGGCCTAATCTCCTTGAACAACTAACTTCCAATCTTAAATTATAGATCATAGACATTCACTTCCTAATATAGGTATCTATCTGGTAGACCCACTATACCCCCCTTTTTTACTATACATTGCTCAACTGTACAACCTACTATCTCCCCTTAAACTTACTTTAACAGTCAGCACTCCACTGATTGTTTTCTCAAAATTTAGTCCTTCTGTGGCTCTTCCTGCTCTGTTTGCCCTGTGGGCTCACTCCGTTCCCCTACCCTGCCCCCAAATCCCACTCGTCCCAGTACTCCTACATTTATACTACCCTAACCACACCCCCTAATTACTCTGCCACTCCCACACATCACATTCCTCCAACTATAATTCTTCCTTCTTGTACACCCAACTCCCACTCCCAACCCATCAAAACTCACTCTCTTCTATTACCCCACCCATACTCTCTATCCCAATTACTACCTTACCCCATAATGTCTCCACTAACTCCCACCTTATCTCCACAACCAAGACCACATCACTACCTCATATCCCCACTTCTCATACTTTATCTTCTCCATACTTTATCTTCTCACCGCCTATGAATTCCACCATCTACCTAACACTCAACATCCTAATTCAATTACCACAACTAGTATCCAACCACACACCCACACACAAATACTACCCCACCTCATCTCCAATTCCACTACTCCAAAAGCTCTCCAACCCATACGACCTACATATTTAAACTCTAGGACTAAAAACTATCACCAACTCCTACTAAAGATCACCAAACTCATAAGGAGTATATTACCTACCCTAATAGCCGACGGCGATATCCACCCTAACCCAGGCCCAAACTCACAGGCTACTACCAACCCCACAAATAGTATTCCTTCTAACCTAAGTACCCCTAACTCATTTCTAGTCTGTCACCTAAATATCAGAAGTATGAATAAGAAAATCCACTATCTGCATTCCCTCCTGGACATGCAATCCCCTGATCTACTCTGTCTTAGAGAAACCTGGCTCAAACCCACTATCCCTGATAATGAAATTATACCCCCAACTACAATATAACAAGACTGGACCAGAAAGGTAGAAAAGGAGGTGGAGTAGCCATCCTTTATAAATCCACTATTGAGGTATCCACAATTACCACCCCACAAGAACTAACAACTACCAACTCCGAAACAATCATCTCAAAAGTCCAACTTAAACACAAATCTATAAACATAGTATGTACCTATATTCCCCCAGGCAATAACATAGATACCTTAGAATGCACCCTCAAATGGTTATCCACTAACCACCCCCAAGAAACAATCCTTCTCGGGGACTTTAATATCGACTGGCTAACATGTTCATCAAACTTCCCCACCATCCATATCAACTTACTTGGTTTCTCCCAGATAATTACTTTCCCCACTAGAATCAATAAACCCAACAATAAGGAAAGTATCCTAGATTGGATCTTAATAAATAACCCTCAGTTATACAAATCAGGTACCCTACCTGAGGACATGAGCGACCACCTCTTAACCTATATAATCAGAAAAAAGGATGACATGTCTCAGCAACCTACCTTTAAAACCCTTAGGTATACAAAGAACTTTAACCTAACTTGTTTCCAATCCGAACATAACTCATGCAAATGGGTCAGTCTTAAAGTACTTCCCCTTGATGAAGCAGTCCCAGAATTCAATGCTAGATTCCTTGCCATCTTAGACAGGCATGCTTCCACACGAACAATCAAAACTAAAAACAAAACTGCTCCATGGCTAACCAATAGTACTAGACAAAAACATATTGCTAGAAACACAGCATGGACCTCCTGGAGAGCCACCGAATGCCCACAAGCCCACATTAGATAAAAAAAAAATGAGAAATGAAACAAAAAGGTCTATTGTGTTAGACAAACAAAACTACTGTTTCAATTTACAGCAAACACACCAAAATAAACTCCAAAAATTCTGTTCATGTCTGAATAAACTGCTCCACCCAGGCAGATCCGCAACCCCCACCCCCTCAGCTACCTCCTAAGTGTGGTGCAAAGACCTTTAATACTTTCTTCACAGAAACAGTCCAGTCCCTAGCTAACAACCTATCTCCCATCTCCTCTACTACAACCACACCCACTCAGGCAAATATCCCTCCCTTCAAATTTGATCCTATACCCACTGACTATAGTAAATCCTTGCTTAAGAAACTAAAACCCACCACTCTGTCAGCAGACCTACTTCCTGCAGAGTTTCTGCAAAAGTCCGCTAATGAAATAGCATACCCTATCTCCATCCTAATCAACCGTACTATCCACAAATCCTACATCCCCTCCATCTGGAAAATCTCTCACATTATTCCTCTTCATAAAGGGGGAAACTCCACATAACTCTCTAACTACAGACCTATAGCCATACTATCTCCCTTAGCCAAAATAATGTAAAATTGCATACACAAGCAAATTCTAACACACCTTACTCAGTATACTCTACTAGCACCAACCTAGCACAGATTTAGACCTGCACATAGTTACAACTACTGCCATTCTCTCCTTTTCTCACACAATAAATCACAACTGTAATCAGAATAAGCTCTCTTCTGCCCTCCTTTTCGATCTTTCAAAAGGATTCAACATGGTAAATCACCACCTACTCCTAGACTCTCTAAAATCACTTTCCTTAGACAACCCAGTAATCAACTGGTTCCACTCTTACCTCCATGGCAGACAACACGCTATTCTATGGAAAGACAATCTATCCCCTTCTACCTGTCAACCTTGAAGTACCCCAAGTTTCTATACTGGGCCCCCTCCTTTTCTCTAGTTTTATTAATGACCTACCCAAAGTTACATATAATCTTAATATGAGTGGTGTAAGAGATATAATAGAGAGAAACTGGCCCATCATAATGGCTATGCCTGAGATAAAATCAATAGTAGGTAAAAGACCGAGTTATGCTTATAGGAATTCAGAAACCCTAAAACAAAAGCTTTGTTATAAAGATTTTAAAGAAAAAATCAAATATACACAAAATGGGACTGGGACAAGAACATGTTATAACTGTACTTGTTGTAATGATTTATATGAGGGTGATTGTACTTTTGTACATCCAACGAGTGGAGAAATTTTCACACTGAAAGCTTTGACAAGTTGTAACACAACCCAAGTGGTTTACCTTGCTACATGCATGGTATGCACATAATTTTATGTGGGAAAAACCACCAGAAAGCTAAGGGAGAGGATCATAGAGCATAAGTCAGACATAAGAAGGAAGGTATTGACAAATTGCGTTGAGTAAACATATCATTGATGAGGATGAAGGACATAGGTTTAAATTTAGAGTTATATGTACAATAGAGATGGGCATGAGGAAGGGTGACATTAATAATATGCTAGAGTTGAAAGAATTTGAATGGATTATTAGACTAAAGGCTGATATGAATCCAGGTTTGAATAATGCAGTTAGTTTAAAACCTGTTTTAATGAAAAAGCATAGAGAGAAAGTTTAAATCTAATTCCGTGAATGAGCAGCATTGATTTTATGATGGATCATAAGTTTATATTTGACTATATGTATATATAAATGTATGTATTTGTTTGGTTTTGTAAATGTGAATCATTTCGTATAGTTCAATATGTTTTAGATGTCTTAAATATTTATTAGATTTTAGATAGTAAAATTCTGTTTTTAATTTTTCTTTAAAAGTTAATTGGTGTTTATAGTGATAGGCTGGTTGAAGCATGTGGTTTAATTGTATCTCCTTTTTAAATGATGAAAATACACAGTTACTATGTACTGATGAAAGGTGCGGACCCAAAAGCTTTACAATAAAGTTTTTGGTGTGTCAAATGTTCGTAGCTACCCAAATTTATCCCAGGTACAACTTGTATACAGTATGCTGATGACTCCAAACTTATCTGCTCTGCCTCCAGTCCCACAGAACTACAATCCCTATCCCAAATCACTTTCAATAAAGTAGAGAACTGGCTGAATAATTGTCATCTCCTGCTTAACCCAAACAAAACCAAACTTCTTCTTTTCTCCCCTACCCGTAAGTTAACATTACCAGTAATTACAATCTCATCTAACAATGGCACCATAATCTCCCCTGAACCTTACACTAAACTACTTGTAATAATAATTGATAATAATCTGAAGTATGACTGCCATATAGACAAAACCATAAAAAACAGTTAACAAAAAAATAGGCTTTTTGTATAGGATTAAACAATTCTTAACCCCATCTGCCAGAACTGCCATAGCTCGGACACATCTGCTGTCAACCCTTCTCTACGCCTCACCCATCCTTACAAATCTAAGTAAATCAAACCTTAATAAAATCACTACCTCCTGTAACAATATAGCTAGATTTGCCGCAGGGTCAGCTTATAGAACCCACCACTGTCAAAATCTTCACAAACTAGGCTGGCTAGAACTACCCAATCAGCTCCATTACAACCAACTCATAGTTATTCATAAAACCCTCTACCTACTTAACAGTAAACCCATTCTGTCTAATATTATTACCCCCTACAGCAACCTAGCATCCCTCCGCTCATCCAACAGAATGCTAGTACAATCTGCCAAAGCCAACAACTCAGCCGGAGAATCATCATTCTCCAACTCTGCTGGAAAAAAATGGAACTCACTTCCTGCTGAACTAACCACTACATCCTCCCTTCCCCAATTTAAAAAAATCCCTAAAGATCTATCTAAACAGGGATTGGCTATGTCCATGTCTAAACCCAGACTAACCCAAAAAAATAACAAATCTCTAAGAAAAACATAGTTATGTCCATGTCTCCACCTAGACTAACCAAAAAAAAAATAAATAAGACAAAGGTAAGATAAACATAGCTCACAGAGGTGAAATCCCCATTAATAACCTTCCCACACCCAAACAACATACACTTCTCTACAAACTTTAGAATCCTATTATCAGGAAGATAGCTTGTTTCCTACCCATTCTGAGCCTATGTTCTTCTCCCACTCTATATTCTATTCACAACAACTTTCCTTCTTAGCTAACCACCTTTTATCTTAACTGTTATCCTCACATTCAACCTTGAAATATATACCTTTCTCTCTTACACACTTCAGAGATGTATAATGTTATCTCTGTATATGAATACCATAAACCCACAATGTTTGCTTCATTTAGATGGAACCTAGACTATAAATTGTTACTGATTTCTTAAATGTTTAGATTTCTATGTAACTACATACTTAAGTGTCAATTATTTGCAATGTGGAGCTTTTCTCCCCGAGTTTCCGCTGAAAACAGACTTGTATCCAGTTGGACTATCCCGGTTAACAAATGTAAAATAAAATAAATAAAATAAATATTTGGAGCTTCATTGTCAGAGAGTCATGATCTGAGAAGGGGCATGGAACTATTGAGAAGTTGAGGATTTTTGTTTGTAAATCTTGAACTACGAATAATTTGTCTATTCTGGTTTGTGTTCTAAATCTATGGTCTTTATTGGAAAATAATAAGGATTTATCATCTTTTACTTTAAAAGTGTCCATTGAATGAAATGAATCAATCCATTTTTTAAGAATTTTGAAATAGTTGTTATGCAAAAAGACTTCTTGGTGGTTTCAGAAGTTTTTAAGGTACAATTAAAGTCTCCTCTCAGTATAAGATTTCCTTTATAATTGTTGGAAATAAAATCTAGGTATTTTTTTAACCGTTCCTGCTCCAATTCCTGGGAACCAATATTGATTAGCTAAGGTCCATATTCTGTTATTAAATTTAATTATAAAAATGCTAGTAGACCTTTGTTTTTTATTTATAAATAACTTTTGGAGTGATTGTTTTTCTTCCAGGTAATTGATACTCCTTTTGTCTTTGTTCTTTAGGAGGATTGAGCTAAGACTGTACAGTCCTTAGGGCTCCAAATAAAGCTATCATTAGTCTTCAAATGCATTTCCTGGAGAAATACTACTTGTGCCTTATTTAGATTTAAATATTTTAGTAAGTTTGATCTTTTATTTGCATTATTTAAGCCATTAGTATTTAATGATAAGAATGTTAAATCCATTTCAAGTTATTGTTAGAAGAAACTTTTTGCTTCTTTTTTTTTATTTTGATTATAGTAGTTATACCATATTCTCTGATAACATTGGATGTTATTTTTGTGTGTGTAAACTTGGGAGTGTAATTTAATGGCCTTTCTTCTTTAAATATAAGTAGGGTAAAATTCTGGTCAGGCTTTAAAAAAGTACTTCTATAAAACATTAACTCTAAAGTATCAAATACAAATAAATATGAATTTCCCATTAAACATGGAATGAAAGTCATTCCTAATCCAGTAGATAAAGATAGATTTATTGGATTATCACTCATACCTTTAACCAACAATATCAACTGAGCTCCATATGTTAAATTATTATATGGAGAATTTTTTAAAAAGAGATATGAAATTCTATATTATTCTATAGTATTTTATATATCAGGATGGAATGTTAGTAGTGTAAACAATTATTGTGCTGATTTAGAAAATATCAAATATTTAGTTACCCTTAAGAGATCCCAGACATGTCAGATATGTCATTTTGGATAAATTAAATACAACAGAGGAGCATACACTAAATAAGCCAACAGCAAATAGAGTATTACTAAAATAATTTGACTAAAAGCACTCTACAGGAGACAATGATTACCAACAAAATATGAATTTACTGTAGGTGTACTGTCTTCCTTTACTTTCCCACTCTTTAGCTCACCAACTTCAACTTACACTTATGAAAAGACATGGCTTATCAGTGGTATCCTGACTCTGAGGAGAGGTGCCCTACATTCTAGTGTGCAGTGCTTTTACATACTTATAGATTTACAAAGCAAAGTCTAAGAATGAACTATGATCACCCTGACAATTCCCATCCTGCATATGGCACCGCCTCCTCCCAGAATGGGTAATCACATCAGGTCTAGAATGAATGTGAAGCTACCTAAATGGTAATCAAGACTTACCTTAGTAATCAAATAGTATTTGGAGCATCTTAAAGAGATCTCAGGGCAGTTAGAATACTCTTAAGCCACTCCTCCCTTGACCAAAAACAGAGATTTCCCTTCCCTTTCTTTCCCTTGTTTTAAATCAGTACTAATAAAAGAAATTCAGCAAACAGATAAACAGAAATACCATTCATTAGTCCGTCTTGTACATGACTCGCAATCCATTAAACAAGTCGGTGACTAACATCACTTTAGTAAGCATTATAAAGACAAATTAGAAATACTTTCCTAGCTCTTTAAATTTTCAGATAAAGCAAAAAGTAAAAATAAGCTATTTTAACTAAAAGTATAAAGCATTTCAATTTTTCTTTGCATGTATACATTTATACTTATATTGTAGTGTCAATTGAGGTCTTTGAAATCTGTACAATACTTCACTTCTTCAAATCATTCCTTTTTCAATTCAGGTTTTGTTTTGTCAAAATGGCAACAATATTTCAAGGGCACAATTAATATTTAGACTGATGTTTCAAATAAATAACTTGTCAGTTGCCAATTGAGTTAGTTTAGAATGTATGGTTAGTACAAATATAGCATGTTGCAAAAATAATATGCCTTTTTTTGTGTGCTCAAGGGACATATATAATGTAGCATATACAGAGCAGATAGCTTATGGATTCAGGTTGTTAAAATAAATTATGCTTACTAATCAGGCAGTTTCATTTAAATTAACAAATAATTTGGGAACATTTCAGTTGAGTTTCCAGGAATGTGTAGTCCGATGTGAGTAACTGAGGCCACTTTTCCTCATAAACATATGTCACAATTCATTAAACTAAGCAGTGTCTAACAGCTGTCTAATAATCATCATAAAGACAAAGAATAGTAATTTCCTAGCTCTTCAAACTTTCTGATATCGCAAAATGTTGACAGTAAGCTATTTTAACTGGAAGACTAAAACATTTCAATACTTGTGAATATACATTTTTACTTTTACTGTAGTGTCAAGAACTGTCTTTGAAATCTATGCATTACTTAACTTCTTTCAAGTCATTCATTTTACAGTTCACATTATATTTTGTCAAAATGTCAGTAGCATTTCAAGGGCACTTTTAATATTTAAACTGATATTTTAAATGAATAGCTATCAGTTGCCAAGGGAGTTTTTACAGAGTGTGAGGTAACTGCAAAAATAATATGTTGCAAAAAGCAATATATATATTTGCATGTGCTCTAGAGACTGTCAGTTTCAAGTAACATATAAAATGTATCTTTTACAGTGTAGACAGCTTGTGGAATCAGCATGTTAAAATGAGTAATACTTTTTAATCAAGCAGCTACATTTTAGTGCACATGTAGTTTGGGAACATTTCAGTTGTTTCCAGGAATATGTAATCCTATGAGGATAAATCATTAAATATATACAAATAGTCCTATTATGTATTTATTTGACCTTGTTTAGGTTGTTTTTCATTTTAATAACTAATCAGCATTGTTGCTGTCTTTCGGCTTTTCCCAGTTAGGGGTCGCCACAGCGGAACTCCGGTCAGCTAATGATTGGCAGTAGATTTTGATGAACGCCAAGGTGCCAGCTTGATGTTCAACCTTCAACGAAGGCACACCCATTTACGCATGTCTTTCGAGTGCCCACCCAACCATGGGGAGGACATGCAAATTCCACACAGAAGGCACTCCCCACAGTCCAGCCGAGAATCGAACGGGAGAACCTCTTGCTGTGAGGCAACAACGCTACCGCTGCACCACCGCTGATGTGCTAATAACTAAACAACATTACTTTTTCTTATTATTTGTTGCTG